>NW_021228979.1:0-1232 GCF_002162155.2 Triticum dicoccoides | reverse complement strand
TAAGCACTGAGATCTGTATGTGTGATTTAAGAATCAGCTACTACCATGCATTGGGCCCGAAACCAATGGACCCTCTCGACTTCTTATTCACCCTAGTTCTCCGTCCAGGAGTTGCAAGTAGTTTCTGGTGTTTGTAGCCTACTGGAGGCCGTGGACAGCGCTGACCGTAGGGGTGGGCTGTGATGCGGTAGGTACGTGGCCGGGTGTACCGAATACCCGTTAGGTATCTCGGGAACCCTGTTCACATCGTTCGGGGCCGTATGGGAAACCTCGGCCGGACTCCCTGCGGATGGAACCTGAATAGGCGATAAACCTGGACTGGAGGCTTAGGTGATTAGGTAGGTCGTGGCCGACACCCACGTTGGGCTTCCGCTTGAAGGTTGCCGAGTACATGTCATGTAAACGACGGTAAGTGGTGAGAGCGTGTATGAAGAAGTACCCCCTGCAGGGTTAACATGATCTATTCGAATAGTCGCGTCCGCGGTAAAGGACTACTTAGTTGCCTATATAGTTCATAGACAAGTAAATGGAAACTGTTAAAAGCCTCAAGATAAGTGTGAGTGCCGAGGATGGCTCTTCCGTAGGAAGACGGAGGCGGATCCTCGGTAGTGTATTGAATTGGTGAGTAGTGGACTCGTGTGCGCAAAACCATTTCAAGTTGGAGTATCGTAGGATAGCCTAGCCAAGAGTCAAAGCTAGCTTGCTGCAATAACTCCACCAACCCTTCTTGATACTATGCATGTATGTAGGATCTGATGTAAGTCTTGCTGAGTACCTTTGTACTCATGTTGCTATAATCTACATTTTACAGAAGACGCTGCAACCCCTTCTGATGGGTTCTATGTAGACGTTGACATCAACGAGTAGGCTTAAGACCCAGGTGGTGACCCTGAGCTTGTGAAGGACCACGTAGTATAGCTAGGCTTTCCAAGCCTCTTTTGTTTTACTAGTTGTCTGTACTCAGACAAGTTACTTCCGCTGCTGGTTTGTATGACTGTATGACTTGTATGTTGGGTCGTGAGACCCGTACCTTTGTGTATGTTATGTATGGCTCACTGAGCCTTAAATAAAGTACTTGTGTCGTAGAGTCATGTTGTGATGCTTCATTGTATTTGCACATATCGAGCATATTGTGTGTATGACTGAAATGCTTGGTATGTGTGGGATCTGACTATCTAGTTGTTTATCTTTAGTAGCCTCTCTTACCGGGAAATGTCTCCTAGTGTTACCGC
>NW_021228978.1:0-1131 GCF_002162155.2 Triticum dicoccoides | reverse complement strand
GCAGGAAGCCCTTGCAGCCCTCGTGCTCAACAGGCTTAGAGGCTCACTACAGATTGCTGCTATAAGAGCCCCTGGTTTCGGGGAGCGCAGGAGTCAATACCTCGATGACATCGCCACTCTGACAGGAGGTGGGTTTGATGTTTGGTGTGATACGATGCATCCCGTTGTGATATTTGTTCAGTTTTAACAGTCAATCTTCATGTAGGCACTGTCATCAGAGACGAATTTGGAGTACCCCTGCATAAAGCAGACAAAACTGTCGTAGGAACTGCTGCCAAGGTTGTAATTACTAAAGATTCAACAACAATAATTGGAGATGGTACTACACAAGAGGAAGTAATCAAAAGGGTGACACAAATCAAGAACCAGATTGAGGTCAGTATATTGTGAACTTATTGGATGCTCCATATTTCCAGCATATATAGTTCAATTAGCTTGTCCCGCACAAGTGTGTGTCTCACTTAAGTGTGGATGAAAATACCCTGACTAAAATTTCGTTCCGAAACTTTTTTTTTCAGGCTACTGAACATGAATATGAAAAAGAAAAGCTAAAAGAGAGGATAGCCAAATTATATGGTGGTGTTGCTATCATTCAGGTACAGCCGATGTTCATGCTGAGATATCTATTGATATACTAGGCAACAATTCCAGAAATACACCCAGTAGTGCACTTTTTAGGTTGCATTAGCAGAAATAATAGCTACGACATAATACATCTTGGTTTGTAGGTAGGAGCACAGACTGAAACCGAGCTAAAGGAAAAGAAACTGAGGGTCGAAGATGCGCTGAATGCAACAAAGGTAATGTTTTCTCCTGGTTAAATTCCAATTGGTTTTTAGGATTTGTGTACCTTTGATATCATTCAGAGGGCCTTCTAGTGCATTCTAGAATTGTGTTGATTTTAGTTTTACAACAAAACCTATATGTACTCATTTCTTTGTTAATTGACTACCTTTCTTTGTGGGCAGGCGGCTGTTGAGGAAGGTATTGTCGTTGGTGGTGGTTGTACCCTCGTAAGACTTGCATCAAAAGTTGATGCTATTAAACAAACCCTTGAGAATGATGAACAGAAGGTATGAAAAAGTTAATGGGATCCTCTTTCGCAAGGTTTCAGTAACAGAATTCTGTATT
>NW_021228977.1:0-393 GCF_002162155.2 Triticum dicoccoides | reverse complement strand
CCGGTTGTAGAAAACCTGAAGTTGACCTTAATTAAAATGCATCAACCGCGTGTGTTACCGTGATGGTCTCTTTCCGGTGGAGTCCGGGAAGTGAACACGGTGTTGGAGTAATGCTTGACGTAGGTTGTTCTAGGATCACTTCTTGATCATAGTTGTTCGACCGTGCTTTTGCTTTCTCTTCTCGCTCTCTTTTGCGAATAGGTTAGCCACCATATATGCTAGTCGCTTGCTGCAGCTCCACCTCATACTTTTACCTTACCCATAAGCTTAAATAGTCTTGATCGCGAGGGTGTGAGATTGCTGAGTCCCCGTGACTCACAGATACTTCCAAAACCAGCTTGCAGGTGCCGATGAGACCGTGCAGATGACGCAACCAAGCTCAGGAGGAGCTCG
>NW_021228976.1:0-1888 GCF_002162155.2 Triticum dicoccoides | reverse complement strand
CCGGGACTAAAAACCCTTTTTCTACTAGTGAGATAAAACAATATTCCTACTACCGAATGTTGGTATAGTATTTATTTATTTGCTTACTCTTTTCTATGGTGTGGCTTTTATTGGTTTAATGCATCTGTGAGTTTTACGTATACATTTCCAACTACCCGCCGCTTGAATATTTGACTTTACACCATTCACGTCTTGTTTCTTTTATCTGCGGACAACATATATTTAGATATACCGATTCATATTACGTCTCGCTACAACATGTTTCAACTTTGTACATGAATAGGCAATCCCACAATTTCAATGACAGATATTTTGTTGCGAAGCTAAAAAAGGTGATATCATCCATTTTTTATGCAGAAGAAAAATGACATTGTCTGCTTATAGTTCGCTTCATTTGAACTGAGTTGGTCCATTAATCAAACAATGTCTCTACAACAACGAGATGAATAATCATGATGGGTACGTTTGAGATATGTAAATATATTCTACTCCCTCCGTCCCATAATATAAGAACTTTTTTGGCACAACACTAGTGCCAAAAACGTTCTTATATTATGGGACGGAGGGAGTAGTATCCAAGGCACTTGTACAGATAGACCTCTTTCCGCCCCTTCGTCAGACTTGTCCACGGTAGATCCCCCAAAAATATATCATTCCTAACGTACCAAATACACCATAAAGCAGCATAGGCAACCAAGCTCACAGCAATAAGTTTTTCCTCAATCATCCAAGAAACCAAGCAAAGCCATTGTCAATCCACCGAGAAACAATCAAGGTCACAGCCTGCAAGAAAGCTTGGGCCACCGAAGCTGCTGCGGGAATCAATCATCCGTCTCTAATCTTTCATGGACAAGTTATTGGCCTTCTCGATCCTGAGCGGTTCATCAGCCGACAATACTAGGAAAAACCTTATAGACGGAGGCTTAACAGTAGCGCGGGTGAAAGGCACGCGCTACTACTACTTTATAGTAGTGTTGGCCAAAGGCACATGCAACTGCTATCTGTTTAAAAGTAGCGCGGGCTTTCTAGCCAGCGCTGCTAATAAGCGGTCCCCACCATACCAACCGGGGCTGCCTATAGTAGCAGTGTGGCCCATAGTACCCGCGCTACTACTAAAATGATAGTAATAGCGCCGGCACTTCGATCCGCGCTACTAGTATGGTTACGCTCTGTCAGCTGGTGGGCCACAGATAGCTGCAGCGTGGTCCGTCAGTCCAGCGCTATAGCTATGAAACTTAGCAGTAGCATTTGTCCCCAACCTGTGCTCCTGCTAGCCAGCGTTATCCTCTTCCTCCTCCTCACTCTCCATCTCCTCACTCACTCACTTAAACTCCCTCTCTCACCATTGTGACCGTGCTCCTCTCGCCATCGCCGTATTGCCACAGTCGCTGCATTGCCGCCGTCCTCTGAGCCCCGCCTCTGGGAGCTCCACTCCCACTTCACGGTCTCCCGAGCCCCGGTGCCCCGTGACCTATTTCTACTGCACGCCTGCGATGAAGCCTTAGGTGAGCACGCCCTAGCTCCGCCATCCTGGTCCAGCCACCGCGTGCCTTCTACCTCCTCCTCCAGCCACCTCCAGCCCTCCTACCTCCTCACGCTCTCTCCACCCTCCCTCCTCCATTCTCCAGCCATCAAATCTCCTCCCTCCTAGCTCCGTCATGAGGGTCCACTAGTAGAAAAACACCTATTAGACCCGGTTCGTAAGGGCCTTTAGTCCCGGTTCATGAACCGGGACTAATGGGTCGTTACTAATACCTGCACCCATTAGTCCCGGTTCAAACACGAACCGGGACAGATGTGCCTCCACGTGGCCGGTCCGCTGAGCCCAGTCAGGGGGGCCTTTGGTCCCGGTTGGTGGCACCAACCGGGACCAAAAGTCCATTTTTTT
>NW_021228975.1:0-594 GCF_002162155.2 Triticum dicoccoides | reverse complement strand
ACCTTGCTGCAGATACTAAGTTTCCAGGTGTGGTTAAATTGACAACTCAGCTGCTAATACTTAAGAATATTCTTTGGCTCCCCTTGTGTCGAATCAACAAAATTGGGTTGAATACTCTACCCTCGAAAACTGTTGCGATCTCCTATACTTGTGGGTTATCAAGACCTTTTTCTGGCGCCGTTGCCGGGGAGCATAGCTCTATTCTTTGAGTCACTTGGGATTTATATCTGGTGGACACTGTGAAGAACTTGAAAGACGCTAAGACCAAGATTTTGCCCTCAACTACGAGGGGAGGTAAGGAACTACCATCTAGCCTTGCACTAGATTCTCCTTCTGTTATAAGTAAGCTTGCGACACCTAAACCTGCTACCGCTATGAATTCTGATATATCGCATGTTATTGATGATGCCACTTCTGCTATGCGTGATACTTATGATAAAACCACTTCTATGCTTGATACTACTGTGCCCCTTGGTGAATTTCTTGATGAGCAAATTGCTAGGTCTAAAGAAAGAGAAATTATTGCACCTGAATACAATGATGAGAGTGATGATGAAAATATGCCTTCTATTACTGGAGGTTATCTTTTTGATG
>NW_021228974.1:0-991 GCF_002162155.2 Triticum dicoccoides | reverse complement strand
GGGGAAACGGTGGCGTAGCTCACCGCGGTTGTAGTGGGCGTCGAAGCGGGCTCGGGGACGCACTGGAGACGGCGAATTCGACGGCGACGGTGGTCGGAGCCCGAAGAGGGGAACGGCGACGTGGCGGCGATGCAGGGCTTCCGGGGAGCTGTGGAGCGGTGGGGAGGAAGAGGGAGTCGTGGCGGAGCTCCTGAGCTAGTCGGGGGAGCGAGGGGTGGTCGGAGACGGTGGCTATGGCGAACGGCGGCGAGTGTGGTGTTCGGCCGGGCGAGAGAGAGAGCGAGGGAGAGGAGAGGAGAGCCGGGGGAGAGTGAGAGAGAGCAGGGGGGAGGGCGTGGCGTCGTCCAGGGAGTCGAGCGAGGAGGGGAGGCCAGGCAAGCAGGCGAGCAGGTGGCGTGGCGCGGTGGCCATGCGCGCGCGCCGGCCACACTCCCCTCCCTCTGTCGGGGCGAAGACGACAGAGGAGGGAGGTGGGCTGGGCCGGCTGCCGGCTGGGCCAGCCAGCTGGCTGGGCCGCACAGTGGAGGAGCCCAGGTAAGCTCCTCCTGTTATATATTTTTCTGTTTTTGTTTTATTTAATATATCTGCAACTTTGTTGAATTAAAAAAAATACCTAGGCAAGTTCAAAAATCACCAAACTATTCCTGGCCCATAGTTGGATTATTTCCAACATGAAACATTTTAGTTTGGAGATATTTGAGCATTTAAATATTTTATATTATTTTAAATGCCCAAATTCAAATATTTATGAATTAATTCAAAAACCCTAAGATGGCCTAGGAAAATGTGCACCACTTTTGGCAGAGGTTCTGAACCAAGACAAAAATGATGGGCATTTTAGAAGGGCATTTCAGGTTCATTGAAAATTATTTTAGTAAACCCTAGTTGGTTTCAGAGGGGACTGGGGGTTCTGTCATCCCCATTTCAAGTTTCTGATGAAAGAGTAAACATGATGCAACACTCTAATGCATGACTAGCTAGGTTGTGACAA
>NW_021228973.1:0-885 GCF_002162155.2 Triticum dicoccoides | reverse complement strand
GCAAGATGGGCTTCATACATGTTCAATGGACAACTACGAGGACAGGGAACTGCACGCCCGTGTCCTCTCCACTGCTCGCCCTAGAGCCAATGGACTGCAAGGCTCCAGTGTCGCTAACACTGCACAAAAACAAAATCTGAAATGCATCAACACTGTCACTGAGCATCCGGTGGACTGCACATCCACACCACGAGCCTCTTCCCAATGGACTGCAGCATGGGGCTCATGCGGAAGGGTAAACTGCGGGAGGGGGGCAAGATAACTTCATGAACCTGTGGGCCGAACTCCACGACCGCATCAACGGAGCCCCTGCAAAGCGAACAACAGTGCCACTGCGCCGTCGTCATCCGCGCACGAGTAGCGGTGTTCACCGAAGTTGCACGACCGCCGGCAATGGGAGGTAGAAGGAGTGTTGGGCCAGCGAAACAACCTGATTCCCCCGACGGATCTAGCGACTTGGCAGGATGAGGAGGCCGTCGGGGCCTCGAACCAGCATGGATCCAGCGCGGCCTGTGCGCCTATGAGTCCACGGGAGGCACGGGCACAGGAGCTGAAGTAGAGGAGGGGCACGATGGAGCAGGAGAGCACGTCGCCAGCGCCCCAATCACGAGATCCGGTGAGCCCGTGAACGGAGCTCGTGACCCAGGTGCAGGAGAGAACTGGGGGGGTTACCACCGTGCTGTTGTTGAAGAAGCTCGTGGTAGGGTCGCGCCGGGAAAGCCCGTGGAAGGGCATGCCGGCATGGTTGCCCGGATCCGGCGGCGCGGGGTCGGGAGGGGCAACACGATGGGCGCAACACGACCAGGACGGCGATGGAGGTTGTCGATCGAGGCGGGAGGGAGAAGGTGGGAGGGAGGGGATCGGCCATGGGGGGAACAAAAGCGG
>NW_021228972.1:0-1607 GCF_002162155.2 Triticum dicoccoides | reverse complement strand
TATGGAATATTACTTAGTCATTCTAGGCAACACCAAGCTCTCGGTTAGGATGCATCATCAGCTTGTGGGTATTCTGAGTCATGTATAGTACGTAGTACATGCATTTCAGCTCTATCTCAACTCGATATATACACATCTTTTTTGTACGTATATGCACCAAAATCTTCCTTTGTGTTTTGGTTTTCTGCATCCTGTGTAGCACCTCTATCAAATCTTTAATTGCAAATCCCAAGTGCCACAAATTGGGCAAATCAGCCCATTAACTTTCGTTAGCTGATAGATTGGCACCTCTTCTTGGAGTGATAAATCTTGCATGCTTCCATCTTGATCTGCATACCCTATAGCTATCTGCATGCTTGCGTGCGTGTGTGTCCCTTGCTCGAATCAGTAATCGTTCATCTATTTCCTCCCAACATTTTTGGGAAACAAGATGTTTGTTTCTGCATGTATAGTCGTATCTCATTGTCCAAGAAATTGATTCATTCAGTTCCTTGCGATTCCACTGTTTGTGGTTGCTAGTACCTAGTAAGCAGGGCTGGGCCAGCAAAATTAGGGGCCTTGTGGCAAACCCTAAAATAGGCCTACCACTAGAAGAAGAATGCCTGGCAATGAGATGCACTGCAGCATAGGACCAAGCCGTCATCCACCCGCAGGCTACAAGCGCCTTCACATAACACGGTTGTCAATCAAAGGCCTTTTTATGTTTGCATTTTAGTAAAAATAATCTCAATGTTATATTTAAAATATTTTAGAAACCCGTCTTAATTAAAAAAATTGTGACGATTTCATCAAAATACTTCAAAGACATTCTATGTTACAGCAATCAGGGAAAAATAATAAACAATTTTTATATTTGGGTATTTTTCATTATGCCGCAAATAATCGGAGAATAGCTCGAACAGAATGCTAGATATGGAGTTAAACATCTCCAAACACCAGCAGAAAGTGGTGACTTTATATACTCGTGATAGTATTTATATGGGAAATTCGTTCAAGTGCTTGATAATGCTGATTATTGACATGGTTGCGGTTCTTTTTCACTCCAGCCACGCCTGTAATCGAGGTTGATGCAATACACGCCTGATCCTGTTTTTAGCCGTGAGCGGAGTTGCACTGAACTAGCATATGTATTGTGCACTGAGCTGCTATAAAAAAATTCGGGGCCCCTAAAAAATCTGAGGCCCTGTGCGGCCGGCACTTGTTCACTTCTTGATAGAAGTAGGCATCCCCGGGAGCACTCCGATGATGCCGAGAACGACATTGATGGTGGGATCAAAGATGATTCTACATGAGCTGCACTTGGACAGGTGGGAGATGTTGGCAATGGGAAGGTGGCATGTCGTATCATGGTAGAATCCCAACAAATATTCGTAGTAATTTGGTGAGAGAGGGGGTCATCATAGGAGGGAAGACTACGTAGTTCCAACATAACAATTATATAGTCACCGGGTCGTAGTTATCAACATGGTTATTTTTGTTGTTACCAAGTTGTATATGTTATAGAAACATGATTATTGTAGACCGACTTACCCATTATTTGGTTACAAAACATCATTGAAAACATACCTTGGCAATATTGTGTAAATAGCATGATAGTATAGCCTCTC
>NW_021228971.1:0-1492 GCF_002162155.2 Triticum dicoccoides | reverse complement strand
GAAGAAAGCAATAGCAACATACTAAACGATCGGGTGCTAAGCTAATGGAATGGGTCATGTCAATCAGATCATTCTACTAATGATGTGACCTCGTTAATCAAATAACAACTCATTGTTCATGGTTAGGAAACATAACCATCTTTGATTAACGAGCTAGTCAAGTAGAGGCATACTAGTGACACTCTGTTTGTCTATGTATTCACACATGTATTATGTTTCCGGTAAATACAATTCTAGCATGAATAATAAACATTTATCATGATTATAAGGAAATAAATAATAACTTTGTTATTGCCTCTAGGGCATATTTCCTTCAGTCTCCCACTTGCACTAGAGTCAATAATCTAGATTACACTGTAATGATTCTAACACCCATGGAGCCTTGGTGCTGATCATGTTTTGCTCATGGAAGAGGCTTAGTCAACGGGTCTGCAACATTCAGATCCGTATGTATCTTGCAAATCTCTATGTCTCCCGCCTGGACTAGATCCCGGATGGAGTTGAAGCGTCTCTTGATGTGTTTGGTCCTTTTGTGAAATCCGGATTCCTTTGCCAAGGCAATTGCACCAGTATTGTCACAAAAGATTTTCATTGGACCCGATGCACTAGGTATGACACCTAGATCGGATATGAACTCCTTCATCCAGACTCCTTCATTTGCTGCTTCCGAAGCAGCTATGTATTCCGCTTCACATGTAGATCCCGCTACGACGCTTTGTTTAGAACTGCACCAACTGACAGCTCCACCGTTTAATGTAAACACATATCCGGTTTGCGATTTAGAATCGTCTGGATCAGTGTCAAAGCTTGCATCAACGTAACCTTTTACGATGAGCTCTTTGTCACCTCCATATATGAGAAACATATCCTTAGTCCTTTTCAGGTATTTCAGGATGTTCTTGACCGCTGTCCAGTGATCCACTCCTGGATTACTTTGGTACCTCCCTGCTAAACTTATAGCAAGGCATACATCAGGTCTGGTACACAGCATTGCATACATGATAGATCCTATGGTTGATGCATAGGGAACATCTTTCATATTCTCTCTATCTTCTGCAGTGGTCGGGCATTGAGTCTTACTCAATTTCACACCTTGTAACACAGGCAAGAACCCTTTCTTCGCTTGATCCATTTTGAACTTCTTCAAAATTTTGTCAAGGTATGTGCTTTGTGAAAGTCCAATTAAGCGTTTTGATCTATCTCTATAGATCTTAATGCCTAATATGTAAGCAGCTTCACCGAGGTCTTTCATTGAAAAACTTTTATTCAAGTATCCCTTTATGCTATCCAGAAATTCTATATCATTTCCAATCAGTAATATGTCATCCACATATAATATCAGAAATGCTACAGAGCTCCCACTCACTTTCTTGTAAATACAGGCTTCTCTGAAAGTCTGTATAAAACCAAATGCTTTGATCACACTATCAAAACGTTTATTCCAACTCCGAGAGGCTTGCACCAGTCCATAAATGGATCGCTGGAGCTTGCA
>NW_021228970.1:0-393 GCF_002162155.2 Triticum dicoccoides | reverse complement strand
CAAAAGTATGCCACATAATACGCATCGATGTCAAATCAAAAGATCTTGGCACCGCTCTCGCGATGTGAGAGAGTTGGCACCGATGTGCACACAGACCCACATGTATAAACAAATCAATCAAACCAACTACACCAGCCTCTCAATCTCCCAAACAAGTGTTTTTTTATTGCCTTAGTCATCTCTCTCTCCCACGCAGTGTTTTTTCATTGCGTGAGTTAATTTGGCACCAGAGCAAAGTAGGTGCTCCAGATTGGGGCACCAGGTGAGCAATGGAGGGGCATCGATGCCAAATGCATCACAAGTGAATTTGGCACATGTTTTGGCCTACATAGCTCACTTTAGTACTCCCTCCGTCCCAAAATTCTTGTCTTAAATTTGTCTACATACGGATGT
>NW_021228969.1:0-3313 GCF_002162155.2 Triticum dicoccoides | reverse complement strand
ACGCCTATAAATTCCGGCACCTCAGATGTCTGCGACATAACGGCAAGCCACAACGCAACAGACATAAGCGACGGAACAACGGCGACAACACTGAAGACACGGCAGTCAACGCTAGATTCAGTGGCTCCAAATCCGATCAGCGGAAAAAGTTGTTCAAAAGAAACTATCAGGGACCATCCAGTCTCGACCGCATACTTGAACGATCGTGCCAAATTCATGGCACCCCGGATAAGCCAGCAAACCACACTAACAGAGACTGCTGTGTGTTCAAATAGGCTGGTAAAATAAAAGCCGAAAACAAGGACAAGGGGCAACACAGCGACGATGACGAGGAGCCCCGGCGTCCGAACATAGGAGGATAGAAGAAATTTCCTCCCCAGGTGAAAACGGTCAACATGATCTACGCCACCCATATTCCCAAACGGGAACAGAAGCGAGCACTATGGGACGTCTATGCGATGGAGCCAGTCGCCCCAAAATTCAACCCTTGGTCAGCCTGTCCGATCACCTTCGATCGTAGGGATCACCCTACCAGCATCTGTCACAGCAGTTCAGCCGCATTGGTCCTAGACCCAATCATCGACGGATTCCACCTCACGCGTGTCCTTATGGATGGTAGCAGCAGCCTGAACCTGCTTTATCAGGACACAGTGCGCAAAATGGGCACCGGCCCTTCAAGGATCAAGCCCACCAAAACCACCTTCAAAGGTGTAATTCCAGGAGTAGAGGCCCGTTGCACGGGCTCCATAACACTAGAAGTGGTCTTCGGATCTCCGGATAACTTCCGAAGTGAGGAGTTAATCTTTGATATCGTCCCTTTCCACAGTGGTTATCACGCACTACTTGGAAGAACCGCATTCACTCGATTCATTGCGGTACCACACTATGCATACCTCAAGCTAAAGATGCCAGGACCGCGCGGGGTCATAACAGTTAACAGAAACATGGACCACTCTCTCCGTATAGAAGAGCATACTGCAGCCCTAGTGGCGGAAGTACAATGTGGCCTTCCCCGGCAAACCACCAATCCAGCGACTACAACCCCGAACACCGTCAAGCGAGTCCGGAGTACCCCACAACAAGATACTGCTTTCGGGCAGCTTCTTTAGAAGAGCCGGATTGTCGGACTTGCACAGGAGAAAAAACCAAGGTGGCAAAAGGCTTTGCGCACAAAGGGAATACCCAGGTGGAATCTATTCACGATCGTTATACCTGTTTTTTATACCTACATGCAGCCCGCCCTTGGATGGGACATGTCAAATAGTCCTATTTACTTCTGCTTAACGCATTTATCAATGGGAGATAATATATAGTGTCAGCTTATTATTCCTATTTGCACAATTTTTTCTATAAATGTTTATTTAATATTGCATCCGTACACCTTGGTACGTTTAGTTTGCCAGGGGCTCCTTATGGCACCCCATAACACGGCAAGACAAGTCCGGACACTTTCAACAGTGCGGCACCCCGAACTTATAGCACTATATGCATCAGCTCTAAATCATGTCTTGGGTCAATAGTTGGGTTTGCCCAGCTCCCTTATTTTGGCACCTTACGTTCCATTATATCGGCTAAGGTAGCGCAGGGAGAACTACTGTAATTGTGTTCCGGTTCTTCCGGACGAGCACCTTAGTAGAGAAAGCCGAAAACTGACCGGCATGATGCGGCGAGAGCTGGTCGCTGTTCGGGAGGTCTTAAAATCCTTAAATATTTTTTTCCACTTTAGGCGAGGAATCGGCTTTGTCTGATTTAGGCGTATATAGCGTCCCAATTTGGCTTTCCGAATTCTAGGGTCTTCGCCGAAATTTAAAATTGTAGACTTCTATGGCTAAGTGAAAGTTATAAAGCCGCATAGTCCGATTGCCTTGTTCGCTGCACCAAACACCTCCTTCAGGGACCAAAAATTTGGATAAAGAGTGTCTGGGTTTTTCCAGGAAAACCCCGGTACTAGTTATGTGGGGGCGGAAGCCGACGACTGGCCTACTTTCAGAATTTTATAAACAGCCGCACAGAAGGTAATATTTTAAATCAAAAAGCGCTATATAGCGCAAGTAACTTCGTCTTTATATTACAACAATGACAGAAGTACATTTACTCAAGGATCGTGTCCTTGGTACATTCATCGGCCACGAGACGAGCGCCTTTCATAATGCCATCAGAATATTTTTCGGGACAGCGATGCGCCTTGCCCTTCGGCGGCCCGTCCTTCACCAGCTTCTCCACATCCAGCATGCCCCAATGCACCTTCGCACAGGCAGAGGCCCGGCGGGCACCCTCAATGCAAACGGATCGCTTGATCACCTCAAGCCGCGGACAGACATTTACCATCCACTTTATCAGGCCGAAGTAGCTGGCAGGCAAGGGCTCACCAGGCCACATCCGGACTATGAAATCTTTCATAGCCACTTCGGCCGCCCTGTGGAGTTCAACCAATTGCTTCAATTGGTCACTCAGAGGCATCGGGTGTTCGGCTCCGGCATATTGGGACCAGAACAGCTTCTCTGTCGAGCTCCCTTCCTCGGCATGGTAGAACTCTGCGGCATCTGATACGCTGCGTGGCAGATCTGTGAATGCCCCTAGAGAGCTTCGAATTCAGGTAAGTAAGAGAAATGCCTCCTCCACATGCTTGCTTTGCATAAAGAATATCTTACCCGCCGCTATCTTCTTGCCGCCTGGATTTCCTACTGGGCCTTTTCGGCCTCGGCCTTGGTGTCTTTCACACTCACAAGGGCCTTCGCAAGCTCAGACTCCTTCGTCTTGAGGTCACGCTCCAAGGATTCGAACTTCTTGCCGAGCTCCTGGAGCTCTTGCTGTACCTCGCCCACCCTGACATTCTGCTTTTCGCGCTCAATGTGCTCCATGGCCGCCTTGTCTTCAGCCTCAGACATCGCTTTCTTCAGGGACGCCACTTCGGTTGTGGCCCCTATTACAAAGTCATGACGCTTTGTTGTTAGAATCACCAATTTTGTCTATTATTTATGATATGCGAATGGGGTATCACTCACCTTTGTTCTCCTCGAGCTGCCTCTTCGTGAGGCCGAGCTCTCCCTGCGCCTGCTCCAGGTCCCGTTTAAGTCCGGCAACCTCGGCCGTGCGGGCAGCAGCGGCAAGCAGCACCGCCTGCTTATTCACATGCACACCTACTATTAGACTCCTACAGATTATAATCGACCCTCTGTTTGGCTTTTCATTCCGAACACCAAACAGAGTATCAGGGGCTACTACCTATCGGGTGATACTTTCACACATTTTTGATTACTTACCTCAAAGCCTGTCAGGAGGCTGGTGCAGGCTTCGGTTAGTCCGCTCTTGG
>NW_021228968.1:0-1593 GCF_002162155.2 Triticum dicoccoides | reverse complement strand
GCCTCTGGGGAAAAACATGCGTCACGAAGAACAGTCCGGCGACGCCTATGGTTCAGGCGCTCTCCACCTCTGAATTGGTGGCAAATAGCCCGTCGGTGTCCTTTGTCAAAGGAGCACCCGAGGCGTGCCCCGTGTCCATCTCCGCTTCCGAACCCGGCCTTGAACCTTGGCCGGCGGACATAGTCCGGCGGGCTCTCTTATTTCTGCGAAAATCATGAGCGTTAGTAAGACTCAGGGGCATAAACCCTAGGTGTTAATTTCGCACGCCGTACAGTTGCGCCGGAATCTCGATCTGGTCCGCTCTTCTTGTTGGCCCGCCTGGCTTCAGCGGCCCTTGTTGGCTGCCCCCCATGGGCTCGGCCTTCTGCCTCAAGGATTTACCCTGCGAAACACTATTAGTTTACTGCATGCAAGATAAAGCATGAGAATACTGGGACTTCGGTCTCGGTCACCTTTGAGGCTGAAAGTAGGCCGGGATAGTCGGCCGTGATGGCCACTAAGGAGTTGTCCTTGCTCAATTGATGAAATACTCCGTAGATTAACTCCACACATAAGTCCGGATCTTCTTGGGAGTCCGGATCGAGGGACCGTTCCGGGTCCACGAAGGAATTCTTCTTCTTCTCCCTTGTACAAAGCGGATAAGATTCTCATTAAAGTGGCGGCCGAATCTAGCCCCTTGCGACCGCACCGGGTGGCGTCATCCTCCTCGTTGAAATCCCACATGGGGTGGCCTCTGTATTGAAGCGGCTGCACCCCTCGCGTAATGCATATGGCCATGACCTTGATCATGGTCAGTCCGGAATGAGCCAACAACCTTATCCGGCCCATCAGGTACATGACGTCCTTGTCAGCTTCCCTCTGAGGGTTCCGCGGGCGCCAACTTAGGCGCTTCTTCAACGGGGCATTACTGAACTCGGGAAGGCCGATCCGCACAGGGTCCGGCAGGGGGACGTCATCTATATAAAACCACTCCGAGGGCCAGTCTTCGGACGCCCTCTTTAGGGTACCGGATAGATATCCGGTCCCGGCGATGCGCCATAGTTCGGCTCTGCCCACTTGATAAATAGACCCCTCCTGAGAACGGGGTACAAGGAAAAACAACCTCTTCCACAACGCGAAATGGGCCTCGACGCCCAAGAACAGCTCGCAGAGAGCCATGAAGCCCGCAATGTGCAGAATGGAGGCGGGCGTGAGGTTGTGTAGCTGGAGGCCGTAGAACTCCAGCAGCCCTCGGAGAAACGGATGAATTGGAAATCCTAGTCCTCTCATGAAGTAGGGGACTAAGCATACCCGCTCTCCTTGAGAGGGATTGTGGACGCTCTCCGCCTGCTCACCGCCGCTATAGGCAGCAATCCCGGCTCTAACTGGGACCGTATATGCTGGGGGGAGAAGCCCCTTGGACTGAAGCACTACTAACTCGCTATGCGGGACGGAACACCGCCCCCAATCTCCGGGCCGAGGGCTGGAGAGGCGAGAGGAGGAGCTGCACCGACCGGCCATGGTGGAATGAATCCCTGTTGAAGGCACTCTGATGAAGACTCGCGGAGGGAAGATGGTGTGAATTGGATCTAAATCCCCGTCTCTTTTATGGGC
>NW_021228967.1:0-416 GCF_002162155.2 Triticum dicoccoides | reverse complement strand
GAAGTATAGGCTAGCACAAGAGTGAAATCGATGCTTGGCGTAGCATGTTGACAGAAACCGTGGCTTGAAAGCCAGTCAAAATTATCACCTTCCTTTTTTGAAGCTCAATTGCATTAGATTAAGGATTTGTTAAGACACTTTCCTGATCAAACCGGCCTGGCTATTAACTACTCCAAATCTGTGATGGTACCTCAATGTGCCTGGGAAAAAAATGATTCAAAGTCCGATCGATGTTTTGGAATGTAAGCAAGGTGCATTCACCTTCACTCTGGTCTGCCTCTCAATACTTCCACACCCAAGCTAGATGTTCACCAATTTACCAAAGGATTGAGAGAAGGTTGACAGGATGTTCCACATTTCTCATGATGGAAGATTCCAGTTGATGTTTTTTGTGTTGCATTTCTTTGTCCTGCCTT
>NW_021228966.1:0-1542 GCF_002162155.2 Triticum dicoccoides | reverse complement strand
GGGGCCGGCCGGGCCACGTGGGCCATTGGTCCCGGTTCGTCTGGACCTTTTGGTCCCGGTTGGTGGGACGAACCGAGACCAATGGGCCTCGCTCCTGGCCCACCACCATTGGTCCCGGTTGGAGCCATGAACCGGGACCAAAGGCCGCCCTTTAGTCCCGGTTCAAGCCACCAACCGGGACCAATGAGGTGCCTATATATACCCCCTCGCGTAAGAGCAGAGCACACTGCTCTGTTTTTTCTGGCAGCCGAGGGGGAGAGGGCTTGGTGGTGCTCTAGCTCACCTCTTGTGCACACAAGGTGTTCGATGGAATGCCCGAGCCACACTACTTAACCTTTCTCCTCTCCAAGCTCGACCTCCAAGCTCCATTTTCCTCAATATTTGTCTAGGTTTAGTGGTCCGTCACGCCCCGTACCCGTCTTCACCGCCGTCGATCACCCGCGCCGATCTCATCATCGGCACCACCGTGGTGAGCCTCTTGTTCTTATCTGCTTTCTGAAAGGAAAAATATTCTTACTTGTATGTTTAGATAGATACTTGTATTATTTTCTTACTTTTATTATTGCATCTTATATAGTGCGATGGTTTTGGTATCCGCCCCCGTCGGCCCTCGTCCTGTCTATGATTCGGATGTGGTATATATATTATCTTTTCATAACTATTGGTTTATTTATTGTTTATGAAAATTATGCCGACCAACATGACATAGATTTTATTTATCTAGGAGGTTGTTGAACCGGAAATTCCAATCGACCCTATTGTCGAGAGGTTAAATTTAGTTGAAGAAGAAAACAATTTCTTGAAGGAAAAAATAAGAAAAATTGAGGAGGAGAAGATGATATTTGAGTTGCATGTTGTGGATGTCGTCGATGATCACAAGATCAAGATGGATGCAATGCGCTTGAAGATTAGAAAGATTGGAAAATATGCCATTCATACCGAGGCTTGGTATCATTATGCCGTTGGATCAGTTGTTACCTTGGTTGCGATTATGATCGAATTTGTTTTCGCATTGAAATGTTTTACATAGTTTCAATGTATGGTTTAATTAATTTAGATGCTCTGCAGAGCTTTATGTTGTTCTGTAATGATTTTCGCTTGAAGATGAGAACTATGTATGTACTTTGGTTTTAATGTGATGATGAACTTCAATTAATTTGGTCACTTAGTTATCTATTCATGATGTTCTGTAATGATTTTTGACACACTTAATTATATATAATGCACGCAAATGAACCGGCAATGGATGTACGGTAACAGATGCACCTCCGAGTACACTAAGGGCGTGCATGATTTTCTCAAAGTTGCTGAGGCAAACAAGCAGAATGGTTTTATGTGTTGTCCATGCCCTATATGTGGGAATGCGAAGTCTTACTCTGACTAGAAAATCCTTCACACCCACCTGCTTTACAAGGGTTTCATGCCACACTATAATGTTTGGGTGAGGCACGGAGAAATAGGGGTTATGATGGAAGACGGCGAAGAAGAAGAGTACGATGAAAACTATGTGCCCCCTGAATACGGTGATGCTACTGAACATCA
>NW_021228965.1:0-2499 GCF_002162155.2 Triticum dicoccoides | reverse complement strand
ACTCCCTCAGGCATGGAGAGGGACGGCCACATAGCCTGGATGACGCTTTGCATTGCCTGCCGAACTCGTTCGTGTAGTTGCAACAGCTCGGGAAGAAGGTCTCTCGTTGAACCGGGCATTTCCTCCGCAGGACGACCTGTCAGCAGACCTACAGACATAGCTCTGTCAATCGACTTCCTCGCCAAATTCTTTTTTCGAAGATTCGTTCAAGCACTTACTAAAAATGCCGCGTCGAAGTCGCCGATTCTCCTTTATGGCAGAAGACAGCTGAATACGAACATCTTTTAGTTCTTCGCCTAGCTGGGTATTGGCATCTTGAAGCTTGTTCTTCTCTTGCCTCACCCTGGTTAGCACGCTCTCGCCAGCCTTTAGTTGGCGTAGGAGTTGTTGCTTGTCCGGATTTACTCTGGCTCCATCTGCACTAATATCGTCAGGGTTGCACACTTGCCGCATTTCACGACGGAATTATCTTCCGAAGCATATATTACCTGCGGGCGTCCCCTGGGCACTCTTCAAGCTCCTGGGACAGTTGCGTATTCTTCTTTGTAAGACACTGCATAGCACATGATCCTTAAAACAGTTATCTTCACTGTTTCAAGTCTCGGTGGCTACTGACATATATAACCTTCAATTCTACTCACCTGTATGTCTTTTACATACTGCTCCGTGGCTCTGGCTAGACCATTTTGAGCAGCACGGAGATACGCATCTCCTGTATTAAAGGCGTCCAACGCCTCTGGGGAAAAACATGCGTCACGAAGAACAGTCCGGCGACGCCTATGGTTCAGGCGCTCTCCACCTCTGAATTGGTGGCAAATAGCCCGTCGGTGTCCTTTGTCAAAGGAGCACCCGAGGCGTGCCCCGTGTCCATCTCCGCTTCCGAACCCGGCCTTGAACCTTGGCCGGCGGACATAGTCCGGCGGGCTCTCTTATTTCTGCGAAAATCATGAGCGTTAGTAAGACTCAGGGGCATAAACCCTAGGTGTTAATTTCGCACGCCGTACAGTTGCGCCGGAATCTCGATCTGGTCCGCTCTTCTTGTTGGCCCGCCTGGCTTCAGCGGCCCTTGTTGGCTGCCCCCCATGGGCTCGGCCTTCTGCCTCAAGGATTTACCCTGCGAAACACTATTAGTTTACTGCATGCAAGATAAAGCATGAGAATACTGGGACTTCGGTCTCGGTCACCTTTGAGGCTGAAAGTAGGCCGGGATAGTCGGCCGTGATGGCCACTAAGGAGTTGTCCTTGCTCAATTGATGAAATACTCCGTAGATTAACTCCACACATAAGTCCGGATCTTCTTGGGAGTCCGGATCGAGGGACCGTTCCGGGTCCTCGGGCTGTGGAGGAGGGCTGTTTATTTCCTTCACAGCCTTGCGCAGCTCCTGCGTTTAACATTACTAGACTAAGTACTCAACTACGGGAATTTCAAAAGCGGATAGACAAGTGAAAGTGTCCGCTCACCCAACTAGGTGGATTGTACATGGAGAATCCGCCCTCCGGGTTGACACGAAGGAATTCTTCTTCTTCTCCCTTGTACAAAGCGGATAAGATTCTCATTAAAGTGGCGGCCGAATCTAGCCCCTTGCGACCGCACCGGGTGGCGTCATCCTCCTCGTTGAAATCCCACATGGGGTGGCCTCTGTATTGAAGCGGCTGCACCCCTCGCGTAATGCATATGGCCATGACCTTGATCATGGTCAGTCCGGAATGAGCCAACAACCTTATCCGGCCCATCAGGTACATGACGTCCTTGTCAGCTTCCCTCTGAGGGTTCCGCGGGCGCCAACTTAGGCGCTTCTTCAACGGGGCATTACTGAACTCGGGAAGGCCGATCCGCACAGGGTCCGGCAGGGGGACGTCATCTATATAAAACCAGTCCGAGGGCCAGTCTTCGGACGCCCTCTTTAGGGTACCGGATAGATATCCGGTCCCGGCGATGCGCCATAGTTCGGCTCTGCCCACTTGATAAATAGACCCCTCCTGAGAACGGGGTACAAGGAAAAACAACCTCTTCCACAACGCGAAATGGGCCTCGACGCCCAAGAACAGCTCGCAGAGAGCCATGAAGCCCGCAATGTGCAGAATGGAGGCGGGCGTGAGGTTGTGTAGCTGGAGGCCGTAGAACTCCAGCAGCCCTCGGAGAAACGGATGAATTGGAAATCCTAGTCCTCTCATGAAGTAGGGGACTAAGCATACCCGCTCTCCTTGAGAGGGATTGTGGACGCTCTCCGCCTGCTCACCGCCGCTATAGGCAGCAATCCCGGCTCTAACTGGGACCGTATATGCTGGGGGGAGAAGCCCCTTGGACTGAAGCACTACTAACTCGCTATGCGGGACGGAACACCGCCCCCAATCTCCGGGCCGAGGGCTGGAGAGGCGAGAGGAGGAGCTGCACCGACCGGCCATGGTGGAATGAATCCCTGTTGAAGGCACTCTGATGAAGACTCGCGGAGGGAAGATGGTGTGAATTGGATCTAAATCCCCGTCTCTTTTATGGGC
>NW_021228964.1:0-1003 GCF_002162155.2 Triticum dicoccoides | reverse complement strand
TAGGCCATATTTAATGCATAATTGACAAAATGGTCTGGTGTAAAAATTTTTGATCCACCTCTCGTGAAAAAGACAAATTTCTGCCGATTCAGTTGGAAACGGGTCAAATTTGAACTGCAGCTGCCGCATAGTTTGCTATTTATTTTAAAAATAAATCATTTCTAGGTACATAAGTATCTATTTAATCAGAGAAACACCAAAAGTTTTCCAAGATTCAACCACTACCTAGGAACGGTCAAGCCCGCCGTTTTGACCGCATTTTGAAACAGGCATAAAAAATTCAAAAAAATTCAAAAAATGGAAAACCCTTCGCATTGTGTCATTATATGTGACCAAGTTTTCAGGAAAAATAATAAACTTGTAATACGGTAATTATTTTAAAAAAGTGTTCTCAGAAATGAGCTATCATGCGTGAAGATTCATGGCTTTCAAGCCAAATGATCAATCTTATGGCCACGTTCATGGCATTGTTTGTTCAAATGATCTCATATTGTGCACAAGGGTGCATATTGGAATAGCAAACAATGTTGCCTAAGGAAGTTTTCATTTTCGTTGGACGAAAAAACCATTTTTCATTTTTCGAGTGCCTGAAAGGAGGTTTTTTTGTGAAGGACCTCCCAAATAATTGTTGCAAAATTGGACCAAATCAATTTTATAAAATACTAGGACATATATAATGCACAATTGACCAAATGGTTGGGTGAAAAAACTTTTGATCCACCTCTGGTGAAAACGACAAATTGCCGTCGATTCACTTGGAAACGGGTCAAATTTGAACTGTAGCTGCCTCATAGTTTGCTCTTTATTTTTTCCAAAAATCATTTATAGGTACATAAGTATCTATTTAATCAGAGAAACACCAAAAGTTTTCCAAGATTCAACCACTATCTAGGAACGGTCAAGCCCGCCGTTTTGACCGCATTTTGAAACAGGCATAAAAAATTCAAAAAAATCAAAAAATTGGAAAACCTTCGCATTGTGTCATTATATGTGACCAAGTTTC
>NW_021228963.1:0-605 GCF_002162155.2 Triticum dicoccoides | reverse complement strand
ACTTGATCGTTTAGTATGTTGCTATTGCTTTCTTCATGACTTATACATGTTCCTGTAACTATGAGATTATGCAACTCCCGTTTACCGGAGGAACACTTTGGGTACTACCAAACGTCACAACGTAACTGGGTGATTATAAAGGAGTACTACAGGTGTCTCCGAAGGTACATGTTGAGTTGGCGTATTTCGAGATTAGGTTTTGTCACTCCGATTGTCGGAGAGGTATCTCTGGGCCCTCTCGGTAATGCACATCATTATAAGCTTTGCAAGCAATGTGACCAAATGAGTTGGTTACGGGATAATGCATTACGGAACGAATAAAGAGACTTGCCGGTAACGAGATTGAACTAGGTATTGGATACCGACGATCAAATCTCGGGCAAGTAACATACCGATGACAAAGGGAACAACGTATGTTGTTATGCGGTTTGACCGATAAAGATCTTCGTAGAATATGTAGGAACCAATATGGGCATCCAGGTTCCGCTATTGGTTATTGACCCAGAATAGTTCTAGGTCATGTCTACATAGTTCTCGAACCCGTAGGGTCCGCACGCTTAACGTTACGATGACAGTTATATTATGAGTTTATGAGTTTTGATGTA
>NW_021228962.1:0-1031 GCF_002162155.2 Triticum dicoccoides | reverse complement strand
GGGGCGACCGGCCAAGGGAGGGCGCGCCAGGGAGGAGTCCTACTCCCACCGGGAGTAGGACTCCCTCCTTTCCTAGTCCAACTAGGAGACCTTCCATGTAGTAGGAGTAGGAGAGAAGGAAAGGGAAGAGAGAAGGGAAGGAAGGAGGGGGTGCGGCCCCTTCCCCTAGTCCAAATCGGACTAGGCCTTGGGGGGCGCGCGGCCTGCCCTAGGCAGCCCCTCTCTCTTTCCCGTATGGCCCAATAAGGCCCAATACTTCTGCTGGCGAATTCCCGTAACTCTCCGGTACTCCGAAAAATACCCGAATCACTCGGAACCTTTCCGAACTCCGAATATAGTCGTCCAATATATCGATATTTACGTCTCGACCATTTCGAGACTCCTCGTCATGTCCCCGGTCTCATCTGGGACTCCGAACTCCTTCGGTACATCAAAACTCATAAACTCATAATATAACTGTCATCGTAACGTTAAGCGTGCGGACCCTACGGGTTCGAGAACTATGTAGACATGACCTAGAACTATTCTGGGTCAATAACCAATAGCGGAACCTGGATGCCCATATTGGTTCCTACATATTCTACGAAGATCTTTATCGGTCAAACCGCATAACAACATACGTTGTTCCCTTTGTCATCGGTATGTTACTTGCCCGAGATTTGATCGTCGGTATCCAATACCTAGTTCAATCTCGTTACCGGCAAGTCTCTTTATTCGTTCCGTAATGCATTATCCCGTAACCAACTCATTTGGTCACATTGCTTGCAAAGCTTATAATGATGTGCATTACCGAGAGGGCCCAGAGATACCTCTCCGACAATCGGAGTGACAAAACCTAATCTCGAAATACGCCAACTCAACATGTACCTTCGGAGACACCTGTAGTACTCCTTTATAATCACCCAGTTACGTTGTGACGTTTGGTAGTACCCAAAGTGTTCCTCCGGTAAACGGGAGTTGCATAATCTCATAGTTACAGGAACATGTATAAGTCATGAAGAAAGCAATAGCAACATACTAAACGATCAAGT
>NW_021228961.1:0-565 GCF_002162155.2 Triticum dicoccoides | reverse complement strand
TGTATCACTATGATCGAGATCCAACGAACTTGTTTCATTGGGTGTATGACCATCTAAGGTTTTATTCATGTAAACAGAACAACAATTATTCTCAGACTTTAATGAATAACCGTATTGCAATAAACATGATCAAATCATATTCATGCTCAACGCAAAAACCAAATAACACTTATTTAGGTTC
This sequence comes from Triticum dicoccoides, assembly GCF_002162155.2. Lineage (NCBI taxonomy): Eukaryota > Viridiplantae > Streptophyta > Magnoliopsida > Poales > Poaceae > Triticum > Triticum dicoccoides. The sequence continues at coordinate 384 of NW_021228961.1, read as the reverse complement.
AACACTAATCCCGAAAGTATAGGGGAGTGTGTGATGATGATCATATCAATCTTGGAACTACTTCCAACACACATCGTCACTTCACCCTTAACTAGTCTTTGTTTATTTTGCAACTCCTATTTCGAGTTACTACTCTTAGCAACTGATCCAGTATCAAATACTGAGGGGTTGCTATAAACACTAGTAAAGTACACATCAATAACATGTATATCAAATATACTTTTTTTTGCCATCCTTCTTATCCGCCAAATACTTGGGGCACTTCCGCTTCCAGTGACCAGTCCCTTTGCAGTAGAAGCACTTAGTCTCAGGCTTAGGGCCAGACTTGGGCTTCTTCACTTGAGCAGCAACTTGCTTGCCGTTCTTCTTGAAGTACCCCTTCTT
>NW_021228960.1:0-1404 GCF_002162155.2 Triticum dicoccoides | reverse complement strand
TTGCGTAGGATCAATTCACAGATACCAGATGATATTTATCAAGAAAATAGTTATTATTACAAGAAGTTTCCATGATAGGATCTACATCGTGTCAATGGGCATGAACACAAAGTTCAAGGTCGACTCCCACTTCTCCAAAGCATAACCTTACATTCACTTCTCGTTTCGATAATGGCATTAGTGTTGAAAGTTATACCTGGTGAAATACCAGATGAGTATGACCCGTGAAAACTTCCGAGTTCACACATAGTAAGGAAGGCATAGGTTCAACCCATCAGGGCGTCTTACGAACATATACCACAAACTTCGGGGTAAATAATACCAGCTCGAAAGTAGAGCATTGTTCAAAAGCAGATGATACAATTTACCAAGGCATTATATACCCATGGAAAGACTCTCAAGGTTATTCAATATGAAGGATACTGTCGGATAAAATCCAACAAAGGAACCGATGGTCCACAAGGGATCTGAGGTGAGCATCGGTTCTCAACTAGAGGAAGAAGAGTGCAAGGAGATCAAATTATAGGAACAACTGACTAACTCAATTGTCAAATGCAAAGGAATTATGATTTCCAAATCAAGGGATCAGAAGCAATGCTCTGATTAGGGATGGATAAGTTGAATAGCCTTAGGGTACAATCAACGACAATTGGATTGGTCGAGAACCAATTCCAGTTAAAAGAATGGCAGCTCAGCCAGAAAGGTAATTTATAAGGATCAATGATGTTTGCGGGTATTCGCAAACATACTGAGTCAACAGACTCAAAATGATAATGACAAGGAATGTCATTAAGACTACGAGACTTATGGGATTAACCATAATGCAAGCAAGCAAGAATTTCAAGAGCCAAAGGCTCCAGAGGATTTTCGGAAGATCGAATATTATTTTGAAGACTTTTGTGAAACACATGAACAACTGGGGATAAGCGGATACTCGACAAGTGCGAGAATTATCCATAGGGGTATTCAGGTGACAAGGAATTGCAAGACAGTAGGCACAAGATATTCTCGGATCAATAGAGAGAATTTCGGGGTATCTTGTAATAACAAGATCAACTGGGAATAAAAGTAAGAACGTCAAGTGTATGTATTTATCCATAGGGATATTTCGATGGTAGGGAATTGCAAAAGCAACGGACACAAAGTCTCGAAAGAGTTTCGGCGAGTAACTTCGAAATCTTCTGGTGCAGTCGGCGATCACCTGGACTGAAGGGGCTCTCCGGGAGAAAGTATTTTCGAGAACCTAAAGTTAGTTTTTAGTAAAAAATCATTTAACCCGAATAGAAGAGAGATCAGAGTCCCAGAGTAAAGGTCGAGGAGTAAAAGATCCTAGTACCACCCGATGGCGACGTGGGCCCGTAAGGCACACAGCCAAGTTAGTAAAAGTTTTGCAATGTCTAGACT
>NW_021228959.1:0-864 GCF_002162155.2 Triticum dicoccoides | reverse complement strand
TAGGAAACAACATGAACATATGGCCATATGAGATAAACAGCTCAAGGACTCAGTGGAAATGCTAAGTCCCTGAAATCAGCATTAACAAATGACTCACTTTGCAAGCTTGTGCTAGTCACCACACACATCACAAAAATACATGGGTTGCACCTCTGGAAAGATGGCAAAACCCTTAATAAAACACATGTAGAGCTCATGGGCATATCATGCACCCAATAATCATGGCAAAAATGACAAATATCTAATTGGAGCAGCAGATCTGACAATTATCTCAAATAGCACTCTTCTAACAGCATTCGGGAATCAAGATGAACTCAAATGAAAATGATGCAATGAGATGAAATGATGTACTCTCTGAGACGAACATTTTGATATGCTATATGCCCAAAACGGAGCTAGGGATGCGGAGTTATAGCACGATGAACATGAGCAAATTATTAGGGTTTTGGGCAAAGAAAGTCAACCGTCTCAACTTCCAGATCTGGATCCGGTTTGGCGCGCGGCTTGAGGATGGCCGGAGTTCGCACCGGGGCTCGACGGGGAGGCCGCCGGGGAAGATGGCCGGCGAGGGGCGCCGCGGTGGTGACTAGGCGACGGCGGGCGGCGCGGGGCCGGAGCCGCAGCGGTGGTGGCCGTAGATGGAGGCGTGGCTGGCGAGGAGCGCGGGGCGGCGGCTTGCGGCGCCGGCCGGCGAGGTCGCCGAAGCTGACGGCGCGGCGGCCGGAGTCGGCCGGCCTCGAACAAGGCGGCGGCGGGATGCACGGGCGCGGGGCGCTCGGGCCGTGGGGGCCTGCCCCGGGCCGGGCGGGCTTCGGCGGGAGGAGGTGGCGGCACGCCACGTGGCAGGCGCTGGTTGGCGCGGGC
>NW_021228958.1:0-485 GCF_002162155.2 Triticum dicoccoides | reverse complement strand
AAAAAAAACATTCACTGATGTGCCGTTGTTATGAAAAAAAGCGATGACGTGTCCACGGTGAAGTAAAAAAATACGTACTGTGCCATACACCAAGGTGTGTACGACGAGCGAGCTTGTGTGCATGCCCATGGACCATATCTATCAAGAGGTAATAGCACTGCAGGTCCCTGAACTTGCATGTCAGGTGATGGTTTGATCCTTGAAGTTGCAAAAGTGAATTATTTGATCCCTGAACTTGTCATGGATGTGCAAGTTTAGTCCACAGCCAACCAAAACTCACCAAGTGGATGCCAAGTGGCCTGGCTGGTCAGCGCCGTGAGTTTTTCACTTAGCCCCCTCCCTTTCTCTACCACCGCCTGTTCCGCACCGTCTCCTCCAACTGGAACCGGTTCCTCACCGACGCGCCGGGGGCCGCCGCCAAGACCAAGGGCTCGGCCCCGCCGGCGGCGACGGTCTCGCTCTCGCTGCCGTTCCTCTTCGCCTTC
>NW_021228957.1:0-1414 GCF_002162155.2 Triticum dicoccoides | reverse complement strand
TCCGGCTCTGCAAAATAAGTTTCCACATATTGCCATAGAGAGAATAATATTTACACAAATCTAATCTGCTGACGTATTCCGTAGCGTGACATCACACCACGACCAAGCCCTTATTTGAATCGTTTTATTGTCCCACCTCAGCGCGTTTAGCGAGGCGGTTTCCTTGGCACGTCTTGTCGAAGCAGAGATCGTGTCCCCTTATTCCGGGATTCTCATCAATACGGGCGTGGGTAACCCAACCGCGCCATTGATTACGGCGCTTGGGAGATAAGCGAGTTTTACCAGGCTGGTGGGGACGCATAGTTGCATCCGCCCATATAAGGGGATAAGGATCCACCTTTTTCATCCACGCCTTCTTCCTTCTTTGCTCATCCATTTCCGCGCACTCGAGCTCCAGCGCCCAAGTCCGCACTTCCCACCTCGACCTTCTCCAGCCATGTCTGGAGCGGGAGGCAAGTGGATGGTCTCCTCCGTTACGGAGGGACACATCAAAAAGCTGAGGAAGGCCGGATACTTGTCCAACGACATCACGCACCGGCTTCCCGAAGAGGGGTAGCTCGTCCCCACCCCCAGGCCCCAGGAGAGGGTGGTGTTCCTCCCCCATTTCTTCCGCGGACTGGGCTTCCCTCTCCACCCATTTGTCTGGGGGCTCATGTTCTACTACGGCCTGGATTTCCACGATCTGGCCCCGAACTTCGTCCTCAACATCTCGGTGTTTATCGTCATGTGTGAGGCCTTCCTCTGCATCCGTCCCCATTTCGGCCTATGGCTCAAGACTTTTAATGTCAAGCCAAAGGTGGTGCGCGGCAACCAGGCGGAGTGCAGAGGCGCCATGGTGGGAAAGATGCCCAACGTCCTATGGCTCGAGGGCTCCTTCGTGGAGACCCTGAAGGGGTGGCAATCGGGGTGGTTCTACATCACCGAGCCACGTGACCTTGAATGGGTCGCAGCCCCCGAGTTCCGATCTGGAACCCCTACGCGGCTCACCTCCTGGAAGGAGACGGGCCTGTCGTGGGGTGAAAAAGAAGAGGTGACCGGACTGCAAACATGCATCCAAAACCTGGTGAGCAAGAAGCTCAAACTCATCAATGTAGTCCAGGTCATGCTCGTCCGCCGGATCCTCCCATGCCAACAACGGGCCTTCAGCTTGTGGGAGTTCGACCCGGCGCAACACCGAACTCTAAGCAGGCTCTTCGAAACGACGTACGAAGATGCCTGGAAGGTGCTATTCAAGGGTGTCGAGGCTCCCGCATCCGCTACCGAGGATCGCGGATTCAGCGCGCAGCGTCAAGCCGGCGCGGTAAGTTGTTTTACCTTTTAAAGGATATTTATCATTCATAATTTAACTCTATGCGGGATCTAAACTCCCATGCCTTTGACAGGAATGGTTGGGGAAAGCCGAACAGATTAACTG
>NW_021228956.1:0-1872 GCF_002162155.2 Triticum dicoccoides | reverse complement strand
CTCCCTCTCTCCTTGCTGGATCAAGGCATGGGAGACGTCACCGGGCTGTACGTGTGTTGAACGCGGAGGTGCCGTCCGTTCGGCACTAGGATCTCTGGTTATTTGGATCATGATGAGTAGGACTCCTTCAACCCCGTTCTCTTGAACGCTTCCGCTTAGCGATCTACAAGGGTATGTAGATGCACTCTCCTTCCCCTCGTTGCTGGTTTCTCCATAGATAGATCTTGGTGACACGTAGGAAAATTTTGAATTTCTGTTACGTTTCCCAACACTGTGTAGCGTGCTTGAGACCAAGAATATCCGTCCCTGCATATTATTGAGTCCCTTCCAAGCGTGCCTTTTCCAGTCAGTCTCCCCTCATACCGTGATTTAGGGAGACCTATCTTCTTAAGGCCAGGAATGAAGTCAACACAAAACCCGATGACATCCTCTATTTGATGGCCCATGGAGATGCTTCCTTCTGGCCTAGTGCGGTTACGAACATATTTCTTTAGGACTCCCATGAACCTCTCAAAAGGGAACATATTGTGTAGAAATACGGGCCCAGAATGACAATCTCGTCGACTAGATGAACTAGGACGTGCGTCATGATATTGAAGAAGGATGGTGGGAACACTAGCTCGAAATTGACAAGACATTGCACCACATCACTCCTTAGCCTTGGTACGATTTCTGGATCGATCACCTTCTGAGAGATTGCATTGAGGAATGCATATAGCTTCACAATGGCTAATCGGACATTTTCCGGTAGAAGCCCCCTCAATGCAACCAGAAGCAGTTGCGTCATAATCACGTGGCAGTCATGAGACTTTAGGTTCTGGAATTTTTTCTCTGGCATATTTATTATTCCCTTTATATTCGACGAGAAGCCAGTCGGGACCTTCATACTGAGCAGGCATTCAAAGAAGATTTCTTTCTCTTCTTTCGTAAGAGCGTAGCTGGCAGGACCTTCATACTGCTTCGGAGGCATGCCGTCTTTTTCGTGCAAATGTTGCAGGTCCTCCCGTGCCTCAGGTGTATCTTTTATCTTTCCATACACGCCCAAGAAGCCTAGCAGGTTCACGCAAAGGTTCTTCGTCACGTGCATCACGTCGATTGAAGAGCGGACTTCTAGGTCTTTCAGAAAGAAGATAAGAACAAGAGGCTCACCACGGTGATGCCGACGATGAGATCACGCGACCAATATTGACAAACGATTGGAAAAAGTTGTCTAGAAGGTGGGATATGGTGAGGGGGGTTTGTCAAGTGAAAGGAATTGACAAGGGGAATGATTATGGATGATTCGAACGAATTTGAGGATGAGACCAGGGGTCTTTTATAGAGGAGGTCCAGACGCATGTAGTGACGCGAGCGGATGTGGTAACGGTGATCTATAGAGGAAGATCAAGGGATGAATGTCAATGGTTGGCATTAAGATTCGTCAGTTTTTAGTGTGGTGTTAAGTTGACTAAGCATGGAATAAACAGACTGAATGGATTTGTGGTTGGATGGGGAATAATTTTCGTGTTTATGGCAAGATGAAATGGTGACTAGAATTGATGGGGCAAAGGGAAGAAAAGGGAGCAGCCATGGTGTTCACCTACTGTGCGTGTGCGCGCAGAGTAGGAAGAAAAGCGAGCAGCTTGCTCGGCCAAGTCTGGGCCTGCTCGGCCGGCCTACGAGGAAGAAGGCAGGGCAAAAAGAGGGAGAGTTCGGCGGAAAACCCTATTCGCGGATCGCCGCGGCAAATGGCGAACCCTGTTTGACGCTCGCGTGCGTCCGTCTGCTGTGCTTCCGCTGAAGCGCACGAGCGAGCAGTGCGAACGGGGCGGCCTATTTCGGGCATTGAAGCATGAGAGAATTCCTTATTTAATACTGTCTTAAATTTTCTTT
>NW_021228955.1:0-3051 GCF_002162155.2 Triticum dicoccoides | reverse complement strand
TGGCAACCGTCTGACATCCCCGGTGTTCCCAGGAAAGTAATCGAGCACCATCTTGCCGTTTGTCCTCATGCGCGGCCCGTCAAGAAGAAAGTCAGGAAATAGGCAGTGGAGCGCCAAGAATTCATCGCAGAAGAAATCAAGAAATTGGAAGCAGCGGGCCTTGTCAGAGGAGTGCTCCATCCTACGTGGTTGGCCAATCCTGTAGTCGTGCGCAAGGCAAACGGGAAATGGAGGCTTTGTATCGACTTTACCGATGTCAATAAAGCTTGTCCCAAAGACCCATTTCCCTTGCCGCGCATCGACCAGATTGTCGACTCCACAACTGGATGTGACTTGCTTTCATTTCTTGATGCATACTCAGGATACCATCAGATCTTCATGGCAGAAGAGGATGAGGAGAAGACCGCATTCATCACCCCATGTGGCACATACTGTTTCGTACGGATGCCTTTCGGTTTAAAGAATGCTGGTTCAACATTTGCAAGGGTAGTCCATGTCGCTTTTGAGCCACAAATACACAGAAATGTGGAAGCATACATGGATGACATAGTGGTCAAGAGCAAGGACAAGGCGACTCTAATTCAAGATTTAGACGAAACCTTTGCAAATCTGCGCAAGATGAACCTCAAGCTTAACCCCGAGAAGTGCGTCTTTGGAGTCCCCTCCGGCAAGCTTCTCGGGTTCTTTGTGTCTCAGCGGGGAATTGAAGCCAATCCCGACAAGATCAAGGTCATTGAGCAGATTGAAGCACCAAAGCGCGTCAAGGATGTACGAAGGCTTACCGGTTGCGTGGCTGCTCTCAGTAGGTTTATCTCTAGGTCTGCTGAGCACGCCCTGCCATTTTTCAAAATATTGAAAAAGGCAGGTCCAATGAAATGGCCTCCGGAAGCGGAGGCTGCGCTGCAGGACTTGAAGAGATACCTGTCCTCCGCTCCAATACTTGTCGCACCTAAGCCACAAGAGAAGTTACTGCTGTATATAGCGGCAAGCAATCAAGTGCTTAGTGCTGCGTTAGTAGCGGAGAGGGAGGCAGATGATGAGCCAGCAACCACGGCAGATGCATCCAGCGACAAGCAAGGGACTTCACCGACAAGATCTGGTCCCGACAACAATGGATCTACGCAGGCGCATGAGGAGATGCAGAAGAGAATGGTGCAGCGCCCAGTTTACTTTGTCAGTTCCCTTCTGCAGGGGGCTAGGTCAAGGTACTCTGGTGTGCAGAAATTGCTTTTCGGCCTTCTCATGGCCTCGAGAAAGCTGCGCCATTACTTCCAAGCACATGAGATTGCAGTCGTCACTCTTTTTCCGTTGAAGAGGATACTGCAAAATCTAGAAGCAACAGGCAGGATTGTCGAGTGGGCACTGGAACTGTCAAGCTTTGGCCTCAAGTTTGAGAGCACTTCAACTACCCAAAGCAGAGCATTGGCAGAGTTCGTAGCAGAGTGGACGCCAACACCAGATGAAGAAATTCCAGAAACGAGCATCTCCGTCAAGGAAGCAAGCAAAGAGTGGCTGATGTACTTTGATGGTGCCTTCTCGCTGCAAGGCGCCGGTGCGGGCGTGCTATTTGTTGCACCCACCGGAGAGCACCTCAAGTACGTAGTCCAGATGCATTTTCCCAAGGAGCAAGCAACGAACAATACCACAGAGTATGAAGGTTTGCTTGCCGGTCTCAGGATCGCAGCAGACCTTGGGATCAAAAAGCTCATTGTCAGGGGTGACTCAAAGCTTGTCGTCCGCCAAGTGAACAAGAATTATCAGAGTCCGTTGATGGAAGCTTACGTTGATGAAGTGAGAAAGCTAGAAGAGCACTTTGACGGCCTGCAGATGGAACATATTCCAAGAGCTCAGAACGACATTGCCGATGGCCTGTCGAAGTGCGCCGCACTTAAGCTACCTGTGGAACCAGGGATCTTTGTGCTCAAGCTCATTCAACCTTCTGTAACGCCATCAACTGGACAGAGCAAGAAGAAGAAGTTGATTTCAGGTGACTATTTTCTGGCAAAGCTCCCCGAAGCCGCCGCCAAGAAGGTCCCTAAGATCAACACCAAGGGTGCTCAGGAGCAGTCTGCTCCGGTAAGCCTTAGGGTTTGTTCCGTTGAAGCAGATGCTCCCGACAAGTTTTGCTCCAGCAAGCTTGCCGGGGAACATCAAGCTCCGGCTGAGCCGCAGGTTCTCGCCGTAGAAGCGGATGTTCCCGCAGCAGAAGATATGCCTTTAGTCCTTGTTGTCGAGCCGCAAGCTCCAGCATGGGCACAGCAGATTGTCCATTTCCTTCAGACAGGAGAACTTCCCGAAGAGCAAGAAGAAGCGGAAAGAGTAGCCCGGCAGTCAAGTATGTACAAGTTTGTCGACAACACACTGTACAGAAGGAGACTCAATAGTGTGAAATTGAAGTGTATTCACCGGGAAGACGGACAAAAGCTGTTGGCAGAGATACATGGAGGCATATGTGGTCACCACATTGGCGCAAGAGCACTTGCCGGCAAAGCGTTCCGGCAAGGTTTCTTTTGGCCGACAGCCCTCCAGGATGCAACTGCACAAGTAACCAAGATAGAAGCGTGCCAGTTCCATTCCAAGCAGATACACCAGCCAGCTCAAGCTCTCCAGACGATCCCTTTATCCTGGCCATTTTCGGTCTGGGGGCTCGACATCCTCGGCCCCTTTCCCCGAGCTGTCGGGGGCTTTGAGTACTTGTATGTTGCAATCGACAAGTTCACAAAGTGGCTGGAAGTGGAACCAATGAGGAAGGTGACAGCACAGTCAGCAGTCAAGTTCTTTAGGTCGATTGTTTGCCGTTTCGGGATCCCTAACAGGATCATCACCGACAACGGCACGCAATTCACGAGCCGCACCTTCATGCAGTACATCCAAGATCTTGGCTCCAAGGTCTGCTTCGCTTCTGTTGCTCATCCAAGAAGCAACGGTCTAGCGGAGAGGCAAATGCCGAAGTGCTGCGCAGGCTCAAGACCAGGACTTTCGACAGGCTGCGCAAGCGCGGAAAGAACTGGATCGAGGAGCTGCCGGTGGTTCTTTGGTCGATGAGGACAA
>NW_021228954.1:0-1651 GCF_002162155.2 Triticum dicoccoides | reverse complement strand
CCTCTGTTTCTCCCCCCATGACCGAGAGTCGCCGTCGCCGCCGCTCGCCAAAACCACGGCCACCGGGCCTCCCTCGCTCCCCCGACTAGCCCAGAGGCTCCGCCTCAACCCCCTCTACCTCCTCAACGAGCCACGAGGCCCCGGACGTGCCGCATCGCCGCCATCGACGTCGTCTTCTACCTCGGACCCGCCGGCCGTCTTCGTCAAATTCGTCGGCTCCGGTGCCTCCCCGAGCTCGCCGAGGCCACCACTGCACCCGCTGTGAGCTCCTGTGCTGATTCCCCCTCTTCCCGTGCCCCACCTCCCTCTCTAGCTAGCCCCACCACTTTGCCCGAGAATCTCTCGCCGCCGGCCATGGCATGGTCGTGGCCACAGCCACCCCAGCTCGTATCCGAGGCCACTGTCGTGCTCACCGTGATCTCAGGAGTCCGTAGAGGCCCTCAGCTGACCTCGCCGTGCCATGTAACGTCGAACCCGAGCACGCCCGAGCTCCGGCCGCCGCTGCCGAGCTCGGGGCCGTCGTCTCCGGCCGCCCTAGCTGCTGCTGCTTGCTGAAACGGGCGCGGGTGAGCTCCAGCTCTCCGTAGCCGCTCTCCTCCGTCCATTTGGACGCCGGAGGAGTGAGCCCGAGCCCTCCGCCGCGCCTGTTGCCACCGGCGACGAGCCGCCGGCGGGTTAGGCCCCGCTGACCAGGGGTTTGACCCCCCGTGGGTCGATGACAGGTGGGGCCAGCCCCCCTGCTAATTAGTTTAGTCTATTTTAACTAATTACCCCCTCTGCTGACACTGACATGCGGGCCCAGGCTCTAATTAAATTAGGTTAGTTAGTTAGTCACTGACGTGTGGACCCCACACGTCAGGTTTGACTCTGGGCGACCCAGTTGACCTGCTGACGTCATGATGATGTCAGGCTGACGCAATAAGTATTTCTGGATTTAAAAATAATCAGGAAATTCCAGAAAATGCCTAAAACTTCTAAAATTCATAGAAAATTAACCGTAACTCCAAATTAAATAATTTATATATGAAAAATTATCAGAAAAATTCAAGGAATCCATCTGTACCATTTTCATGCATGTTAGAACAACTTATAGCTGCTGTTTAGCACAAATCAATTAAATGGCATTGGAATAATCACATATGGGGTTTAAATTTGAATCTTATATTCAAACCAACTTCATTTAATCTGTTGCTAGTTGCATTAGCTCAAAACACATTCATATTGCCATGTCATGAGCATGCATCATATTGTGCATTGCATTGATTGTGTTCCTTTCTGTGTTGCCGGTATTTGTCCCCTCTCGATAGACGTGATACCGATGATGTGATCGTTGACACTGATGAAGACTCAATGTTATCTTCAGAAGTGCCAGGCAAGCAAAACCCCCTTGTTCATTTCGATACAATCCTACTCTCTCGCTCCTGCTCTCTTTTACTGCATTAGGACAACAACGTTTCATCTGTTACTCGCTGCGGTAGCTGAACCCCTCTATCCTTTGCATGACCTGTCATTCCACAGTAAATAGATGAAACCCACTAGTATGAGTAGGAATTGTTTGAGCCCTGTTGTGCCTACTCATTCATGCTTGTTTGTCATGCCTGCTACTGCTTAGAGTTGAGTCAGGTCTGATTCATCGGGGATGAATCAGAGG
>NW_021228953.1:0-564 GCF_002162155.2 Triticum dicoccoides | reverse complement strand
GTCTGCTAGAGCTTTTCTAATGTCAAGTATCATTTCCTTAGACCATGAGATCGTGTAACCCCCGGATGCCGTAGGAGTGCTTTGGGTGTACCAAACGTCACAACGTAACTGGGTGACTATAAAGGTATACTATAGGTATCCCCGAAAGTATCTGTTGGATTGACACGGATCGAGACTGGGATTTGTCACTCTGTATGACAGAGAGGTATCTCTGGGCCCACTCGGTAATGCATCATCATAATGAGCTCAATGTGACCAAGTGTTTGGTCACGGGATCATGCATTACGATACGATTAAAGTGACTTGCCGTTAACGAGATTGAACGAGGTATTGGGATAATGACGATCGAATCTCGGGCAAGTAACGTACCGATTGACAAAGGATATTGAATACGGGATTGATTGAATCCTCGACATCGTGGTTCATCCGATGAGATCATCATGGAACATGTGGGAGCCAACATGGGTATCCAGATCCTGCTGTTGGTTATTGACCGGAGAGTCGTCTCGGTCATGTCTGCATGTCTCCCGAACCCGTAGGGTCTACACACTTAAGGTTCGGTGA
>NW_021228952.1:0-1808 GCF_002162155.2 Triticum dicoccoides | reverse complement strand
TTTTTTTTGGGACTTTCCTTTTTTTATTTGGCCTCCTTCTTTTTATTTCCTCACATGGGACAATGCTCTAATAATGATGATCATCACACTTCTATTTACTTACAACTTGAAAAATTACAACTCAATACCTAGAACAAATAATGACTCTATGTGAATGCCTCCAGTGGTGTACCGAGATGTGAAATGAATCAAGAGTGACATGTATGAAAGAATTATGAAAGGTGGCTTTGCCACAAATACAATGTCAACTACATGATCATGCAAAGCAATATGACAATGATGAAGCGTGTCATAATAAATGGAATGGTGAAAAGTTGCATGGAAATATATCTCGGAATGGCTATGGAAATGCCATAATAGGTAGGTATGGTGGCTGTTTTGAGGAAGGTATATGGTGGGTGTATGGTACTGGTGAAAGTTGTGCGGTACTAGAGAGGCTAGCAATGGTGGAAGGGTGAGAGTGCGTATAATCCATGGACTCAACATTAGTCATAAAGAACTCACATTCTTATTACAAAAATCTATTAGTTATGGAAACAAAGTAGTAAGCGCATGCTCCTAGGGGGATAGATTGGTAGGAAAAGACCATCGCTCGTCCCCGACCGCCACTCATAATAAGGAAGAGAAGTAAAAAATACCTCATGCTCCAACTTCGTTACATAATGGTTCACCATACGTGCATGCTACAGAATCACAAACCTCAACACAAGTATTTCTCAAATTCACAATTACTCCACTAGCATGACTCTAATATCATCATCTTCATATCTCAAAACAATCATAACGAATCAAACTTCTCATAGTATTCAATGCACTTTATATGAAAGTTTTTAGTATATCCCTCTTGGATGCCCATCATATTAGGACTAAATTCATAAACAAAGAAAATTACAAGTCTGTTTAAGACTCTCAAAATAATATAAGTGAAGCATGATAGTTCATCAATTTCTTCAAAATAAAACCACCAACGTGCTCTAGAAAGATATAAGTGAAGCACTAGAGCAAATGACAAACTACTCCAAAAGATATAAGTGAAGATCAATGAGTAGTCGAATAGTTCTGTAACTATGTGAAGACTCTCTAACATTTAAGCATTTCAAACTTCAAGCAAATCAAAATAAAATAAAATGACGTTTCAAGCAAAACACATATCATGTGGTGAATAAAAATATAGCTCCAAGTAAAGTTATCGATGAACGAAGACGAAAGAGGGGATGCCTTCTGAGGCATCCCCAAGCTTAGGCTCTTGGTTGTCCTTGAATATTACCTTGGGGTCCCTTGGGTATCCCCAAGCTTAGGCTCTTGCCACTCCTTATTCCATAGTCCATCGAATCTTTACCCAAAACTTGGAAACTTCACAACACAAAACTAAACAGAAAACTCGTAAGCTACGTTAGTATAAGAAAATAAAATCACCACTTAGGTACTGTTGTCAACTCATTCTAAATTCATATTGGTGTTATATATGATGTATTCCAACTTCTCAATGGTTCATACCCTTCGATACTACTCATAGATTCATCAAAGTAAGCAAACAACACAAAGAAAACAGAATCTGTCAAAAACAGAATAGTCTGTAGTAATCTGGAAACTTTCCATACTTATGTAACTCCAAAAATTCTGAAAATTTTGGAAAATCTAGGAAATTTTTATATCAATCTTGTGTAAAAATTTCAGATCAAAAGAACATTCTAGTGATTTTTCAAATTTCCTGGACTGAGCGCAAAAGTTTTTGTTTTTGCACAGAATCAAGTCAACTATCATCCACACTATCCTAAAGGCTTTACTTGGCACTTTATTGAAAAAAA
>NW_021228951.1:0-725 GCF_002162155.2 Triticum dicoccoides | reverse complement strand
ACAGCTACTGAGCTTCGAGACTCGCATGAGTCTGCACGGCTGATCCTCTTAGTCATCTGCAAACGCCACGACTCGCGGCCGCTTCAACAAGAACAACGGCGACGGTGGTGACCGTGGCCGGAACTTCCCCAACAACAGGCTGGCGGCAGTGGTGACCGCGCCCGCCGCAACTTCCCCAAGTCACCCAACCCACCAAACCGTGGGAACGGGGGCAACAGCGGCAACGGTGGCGGCAGTGGGAACTACTCCAACAATCCCTCTGCCAAGCCGGCCTGTCAGATCTGCGGCAAGATAGGGCACCTGGCATGGAAATGCTGGAAGCGCTATGACTCCTCGTACCAAGGGGGAGAGGAGCGCTCGGCAAACATGGCGGCTCCTCAGTACGGAGTCGACACCAACTGGTACCTGGACAGTGGTGCTACAAACCACATCACAGGTGACCTAGAGAAGCTCACGGTTCGAGACCGGTACACTAGAGAAGATCAGATACACACGGCGAGTGGTTCATGTATGACTATAGCCCATATTGGTCAATCTCATATTTCTACCCCCGAACGTGATCTTCTCCTTAATGATGTCTTACATGTGCCCGAGGCAGACAAGAGTCTTATCTCTGCTAGCCGTCTTGCCATTGACAACGATACATTTGTTGAAATTCACCCTCATTCTTTTTTTTGTAAAGGATCGGGGATCGAAGAGAGTTCTGCTGCAAGGCAGGGGTAGGA
>NW_021228950.1:0-1064 GCF_002162155.2 Triticum dicoccoides | reverse complement strand
CTCACCTTCTCCGTACAGCCATTCCAAACATGTCCGGAGCGGGAGGCAAGTGGATGGCCTCCTCCGTCACGGAGGAGGACATTACGAAGCTCCGGGAGGCCCGATACTTGGCCGCATACATCACGCACCGGCTCCCGGACGTAGGGCAGATCGTTCCGACTCCGGAACCCCACGAGAGGGTTGTGTTCCTCGCCCACTTCGTCCGTGGACTGGGATTCCCCCTCCACCCATTTGTCCGCGGGCTCATTTTTTACTATGGGCTAGATTTTCATGATCTGGCCCCTAATTTCATCCTCAACATCTCGGCGTTTATCGTCATGTGTGAGGCTTTCCTCCGCATCAAGCCCCACTTCGGCCTGTGGCTGAAGATCTTCAACGTGAAGCCGAAGATTGTGGTCGGCCAGCAAGCGGAGTGCAGAGGCGCCATGGTGGACAAGATGCCCCACGTCACCTGGCTTGAAGGCTCCTATGTGGAGACCGTGAAAGGGTGGCAGTCGGGGTGGTTCTACATCACCGAGCTGCGCGACGCCAACTGGGCTGCGGCCCACGAATTCAGATCTGGCATCCCTATGCGGCTCACCACCTGGAAGAGGAAAGGCTTAGCCTGGGGTGCGCCTGCGGAGCTGCCCGGACTCCAGAACTGCATCAAAACTATGATAAGCAAGAAGATCAAGCTTTTCAATGTGGTCCATGTCACGCTCTTTCGCCGGATCCTCCTGTGCCAAAGACGGGCATTCAACATGTGGGAGTTCGATTCAGCCAAACACCAGACGCTGCGAGAGCTCTTCGACACAACGCATAAAGACGTCTGGAAGGTATTGTTCAAGGCCGCCGAAGTACCTCCTCCCACCACCGAGGACCGCGGGCTCAGCGCAAGGCGCCCCGCCAATCCGGTAAGCTCTCTATATTTCACAAGATGTGCCCTTCCTCAATATGTTTGTGGGAGGAATCTAAGCCATCATACTAATTTAACAGGACTATGTGGCGACGGCGGAGCGGATCGACTGTCCGGCTCCGTTGCCTGAAGATCCAGCAACCGCTCTCCTGATGGAGATGTTGTTTCC
>NW_021228949.1:0-1642 GCF_002162155.2 Triticum dicoccoides | reverse complement strand
GGGAGAATAAGAGATAGAATTGAGGCACCGGTGGGGTGTCTCCAGCAGGCGCTTCAAAGGGGAAGGAAAAGTAAACTACCAGTTTGGGCGGCAGTGGAGGCGGTGCTGTGGGGTCCGGTGGCAATGTAACAACCTTAAAGAGTGGTGCGTGTGCGTCGTGACCGCGGCTACGGTGCCTCGTTGCAGCAATCACCTCCATTACCAGTTTGGCCGGCGGAGGGTAGGGGAAGTTGAGCTTTGCCTTTGTGCCCTTCGTCTCCCTAGCCGCGAGGTCGTAGGCGCACACGGCGACCTCAGGGGACTGGTACGTCCCCAGCCACAACAATGTCTTTGTCACCGGGTGCTTCATAACTGCGGCGAACTTGCCATCCCCCTTCTTTCTCACCCGAGTTAACCTGCTGTTCTCACCCGCTGCTGCGGCTGCCATGGCCTATACCACAGTCGAACGGAGGTGGATGCGCTTTGAGGTGGATGCCTAATGTGTGCAAGAAGATGGGGTTTAACAGCGGGTCTTGCGCAGCCCAGCCTCCGGCATCAAGCCGTGCATCGCGTACATACATTTCAGCCTCACTGGAATCACGCCGCCCCACCATGAACAGAGGGTGGTTATTAACACTGACAAAAAATATATATCATGGCGTGCACGTATAGAACCGCCTTACAACTTGCATTGTTCCTTTTCACTTTTGTTTGGTTGTATTTCTCCTAGCTTATACTGTTATACACGCACTGCTTTCCAGCTCCGCCGTTTCTATTATCAGGAGACTAGTTTCTTGCTGATTAACACGATCACCACGCAAAAGCAAAGGTTATTAACACGACAAAACATATATGCCATGGCGTGTACGTGAAGGGATCAAGTACACTACTAGTCTAGTACAGCTTGCATTGCTGATTTTAGTGATTTCGCGCGCGTCCTCGGCCGAAAAGCGCCGGATACGGGCACGTTACACGTCAGCCTAGCTTATCATCTGATGCACCATGTGGGATGAGACCTAGATTACGTGTGATTAGCTGGTGTGAACCACACTTTTCTGCTGCTTATACATATATTTGTGTGAAGTTTGTCTTTTCCTAAACGAAGGTTGTCTTTTCTTCTAATGCATTTCTTTCCGACGTGGTTAAGCATCATTGTTAAGTTAATACGACGAAACATGGAACAGTGGCGTTTAGCGGGAGCCAAAGCTATAGAGACCCCATTCGGTGATTTAGATGCGAGATAAATATTTTTACCCCTTTTGTTTTTCTCTTTTTCCTTTAGTCCCGTGTTGCTCTTATCTTAGTCTTTGATCTTTTGTTCAACTCTTATCCTGTCTGCTCTCTGCTAAATCTATTGAAGCCAGCCAAGCTGGACCTTTCAAAAAAATCATTGTTAAGTTAGGATTTAACGGTTAAAGGAATTTTCAAAATAAATTGAATTATTTTTTCTGATAAAAACACATCTCAAGTCAGATTTTTAGATTAATATTCTGTATTTCTATTTTTATCATCCCCATAAACTTATCTCCAAAATATATGTCTTGTAGCATTGTAGACCTTTTCAAGAAAAATATCTTTAGGGTATCTTCAATGCTATCCCCTAAAACAGAAATGGTATCCTTCCACGACATTAATTTGAACAAACCAGCCCATCACTTAAACC
>NW_021228948.1:0-1510 GCF_002162155.2 Triticum dicoccoides | reverse complement strand
AATTCATGGGCTTTGTCGATCGCGGGAGACGTGCCACCACCTTTGCAAATACCACAACCGTCACGAGAGGTGCACAAACATCCAAATGCACATGATCAGGTTAATGTATCTATACCACCATTTAATGGCCGTTTTAAACCTGCTTTATATATTGAATGGGAGTTCGACATAAAAAATATATTTTCTTCCCATAATTTCAATGAACATAAAAAGGTTAAGGTTGCGGTTGGTTCTTTCACTGGTTATGCTTTGGTTTGGTGGAGTGAATATTGTCGGTTACACCCTGATTATATACCTACTACTTGGGATGATTTGAAACTTGCCATGCGACATACTTTCGTCCCTGCTTATTATACTCGTGACATGATTAAGAAGTTGCAACACTTAAAACAAGGTAGTGAAACTGTAACAAAATATTTTGATGATTTACAAACTACCTTGTTGCATTCCTCTTTAGAAGAAAGTGAAGATGATTTTATGGATAGATTTTGGGGAGGATTAAACCGTGATATTCAAGAGATACTAATTCATGAAGAATGTTATCTTATGGACCATTTGTTTCATCTTGCTTGCAAAGCTGAACAGAAAATAAAACGACGTGTTGGCCACGAGGAGAACAAGCGCACGGTGCACATTCCAAGAGTTGATATGATTGTTCCTTCAACTACTAGGCATACTATGACAACCACATCCGTTGTTGTCAGGACTACATCACCTCCACCATGTGACACATCGCCCCCGAGAGTGGCTACATCATCTGAGTTGATCATAAGAGGTAATGACATAGGTACTGATCTTCCATCTCTACATGAGAATGATGAATGCCTTGCCAATTTGAATGCACCATCTGATGAGCTACCCACTACTTTGATCACACCACCTATTTTAGAGGACTACAATTTGACTTTGCCATGTGATCAAACAACTGAAATACCAACAATTTTGAGTGCACCCATTGAATTAACTATTGATGCAAAAGAACCAATGTTTAATCATTTTGATATGACCTCTAATCTTGGTGATGATTCTGTGTTGAATGACTTATTGCATCTTTGCTTATTTAAGCATGTTGTAGCATGTAAATTTGATGCAAGTAAGGTTTATTCACCAATGTTGGGATGGTTTAATGATGAACATTGTCAATCTTTTGAAATGAATAAGAGCTTCACTTATATGTGCAAACTGAGTTACAATATTTTCATGCCTTCTACTTCTTGTGCTAATTTTTTGGCTTTAGATTTTATGAACTATGCAAGTTACTCATCTATTCATGTGTCATATATGCAAAAATCAAGGGAAGTAAAAATGGATGACATATACATATACAACATGTACACCTTGTCTCTTTTGTTAGCCACATTTCAGATTAAGCAACGCCGAGGACGGCTTTATTTTCAAGAAGGGGAGGATGATGAGGACATGACTACCTTGGATATGACCAAAAATATTGCATATATGCATATTTGTCAGGTGATTTCTAGTGCAAACTATTCAATAATCTATTTATGTT
>NW_021228947.1:0-1036 GCF_002162155.2 Triticum dicoccoides | reverse complement strand
GCGTCAGAGCCCTGTAAAGGTGCTGACGAGTGGTGTACAACTCGTGGCGAAGAGCTCTGTTAGCTCGGTCCAGCCCATCAGCATGCAGAACCAGGCGCTGATGGTGGAAAGGCTCTCGGGTGACGGTGGAGTAGGCGGCAGTGTAGTATCCCTCCGCACCAACGTCAGATGCGATAGGAATGTGCCTGAAAGGGGAAGTGTCCAATGCCTGGTACTCTCCACGAAGACGTGTCAGAGCAGCATGAGCCGCATCGTGGACTGCCATCTCGATGGTCACTCCAACACCATGAGCGGTGTGCAGCACGGTAGTGGACTCATACTCCCGAGAGTAGAGGTGGACGATGGCACGGTACTGCTCCTGGTTAAAGTCCTGGTACTCCTCGTAGACGGTGTACTCAGGGTGCCAGCGATAACCCAGATAGGTCATCATATCCGCTAGCACAGCAGGTGATCCTGAGGCACCAAAGGCCGCAGTGTGGCGCACGACCTGCCTCGTGGGTTCCATCTGAAAACAAAGATGTTTTAATGGAGTCAAATGACAACACGGGCACTATTCAAAATGCTATCCTACAGAATAACTATGGCTTATCCAACTTTGGGGTGAACGTGGTAACGGGATCCTAATGTTAGAGTTAGTAAATTCGTTTAACCCGAGTAGAAAAGAGTTCAGAGTCCCAGAACAAAGGTCGAGGAGTAAAAGATCCTAGTACCACCCGATGGCGACGTGGGCCCGTAAGGCTCACAGCCAAGTTAGTAAAAGTTTTTGTAACGTCTAGACTCGACTTCGGCCAAGGAGTGTGGAAGGGGGATTCCTACAGGCAGTCGGCTCTGATACCAACTTGTGACGCCCCCGATTCAATCGTACACTAATCATGCACGCAAATGTGTACGATCAAGATCAGGGACTCACGGGAAGATATCACAACACAACTCTACAAATAAAATAAGTCATACAAGCATCATAATACAAGCCAGGGGCCTCGAGGGCTCGAATACAAGTGCTCGATCATAGACGAGTCAGCGGAAGCAACAATAT
>NW_021228946.1:0-394 GCF_002162155.2 Triticum dicoccoides | reverse complement strand
GTTTGGTAGCACCCAAAGTGTTCCTCCGGTAAACGGGAGTTGCATAATCTCATAGTTATGGGAACATGTATAAGTCATGAAGAAAGCAATAGCAACATACTAAACGATCGGGCGCTAAGCTAACGGAATGGGCCATGTCAATCAGATCATTCATCTAATGATGTGATCCCGTTAATCAAATAACAACTCTTTGTCCATGGTTAGGAAACATAACCATCTTTGATTAACGAGCTAGTCAAGTAGAGGCATACTAGTGACATTCTGTTTGTCTATGTATTCACACATGTATTATGTTTCCGGTTAATACAATTATAGCATGAATAATAAACATTTATCATGAAATAAGGAAATAAATAATAACTTTATTATTGCCTCTAGGGCATATTTCCTTCAG
>NW_021228945.1:0-1334 GCF_002162155.2 Triticum dicoccoides | reverse complement strand
ATTTCACCCGGAACACTTCCGATATCCAAACATAGGCTTCCAATATATCAATCTTTACGTCTCGACCATTTCGAGACTCCTCGTCATGTCCGTGATCACATCCGGGACTCCTAACAACCTTCGGTACATCAAAATGCATAAACTCATAATATAACTGTCATCGTAACCTTAAGCGTGCGGACCCTACGGGTTCGAGAACAATGTAGACATGACCGAGACACGTCTCTGGTCAATAACCAATAGCGGGACTTGGATGCCCATATTGGCTCCTACATATTCTACGAAGATCTTTATCGGTCAGACCGCATAACAACATACGTTGTTCCCTTTGTCATCGGTATGTTACTTGCCCGAGATTCGATCGTCGGTATCCAATACCTAGTTCAATCTCGTTACCGGCAAGTCTCTTTACTCGTTCCGTAATACATCATCTCACAACTAACATATTAGTTGTAATGCTTGCAAGGCTTATGTGATGCGCATTACCGAGAGGGCCCAGAGATACCTCTCCGACAATCAGAGTGACAAATCCTAATCTCGAATTACGCCAACCCAACATGTACCTTTGGAGACACCTATAGTACTCCTTTATAATCACCCAGTTACGTTGTGACGTTTGGTAGTACCCAATGTGTTCCTCCGATAAACGGGAGTTGCATAATCTCATAGTTATAGGAACATGTATGAGTCATGAAGAAAGCAATAGCAACATACTAAACGATCGGGTGCTAAGCTAATGGAATGGGTCATGTCAATCAGATCATTCAACTAATGATGTGACCTCGTTAATCAAATAACAACACTTTGTTCATGGTTAGGAAACATAACCATCTTTGATTAACGAGCTAGTCAAGTAGAGGCATACTAGTGACACTCTGGTTGTCTATGTATTCACACATGTATTATGTTTCCGGTTAATACAATTCTAGCATGAATAATAAACATTTATCATGATATAAGGAAATAAATAATAACTTTATCATTGCCTCTAGGGCATATTTCCTTCAAGAAGTACGTCAAGGAAGGAAGGAAGACTCCAGTATTCGAGGGGATACTAGAGAATCAAAGTGCTCATTGGGACGATTTCGTGAAATTCAAGGATTCAGAATTAGCTAAGGAACGGTCGAGAATAAACAAGAAGAATGCCGAAAAAAAGGATAAGTTCCATAAGCTGGGGCCAGGTGGCTACGCGGTGGCAATGCCTAAGTGGGATAAGTCTGAGAAAGAGATGGAGGATGCAAGTGTCACTCCGGTTACTAAGAGCTGGCCCCCAGGTGCAGGACTTGGTTCTATGCGCATGGGGGGGAGTTGGACCCGAAGACAGGCAATGTTTC
>NW_021228944.1:0-15578 GCF_002162155.2 Triticum dicoccoides | reverse complement strand
TTGTTTACCTCTTATTTGTTTTGTTATTTTTCTTTTTACAGTTTTAGTTTTCTTTTTATTTTGAATAGCAATTAGCATTATAAAATATAGAAACAACACCTAAATTGGTTTTACTAATTATACCACTGCCACATTTAGTTCGAGGTTCAAATAAAATAGTTTAGTATTTTTATTATTTAAAAATCATTAAATAATTATTTTTAGCCACTGTTATATTCACAAAAAAGCATTAAAATACTTTACCAAAGTGTTGGGTCACCATCATAATTAGTTATGGAATATTTGCCACACTTTGAACATTTTATTTTGCGTGTTTGAGAAATTTGAATTCTGGGCTTTAATTTGAGTTTGAGTTTGAACTAAGATTTTGATCAGGGGAGGATTAGCAACAGTAATGTGATGACCTGGCATCATTCGGAGGGGATTACTGTAGTTTAATTATCCGGGCGTCACAGTTGAGTACACCGGTATTCTACGTGAGTTCAAATACGATCATGCTGACTGTCGTCTACAAAAGATAGCAATTTGTCGAGTTCCCAACCGCTCTTGGGGTTATAGGAATGCTTATGTTGTCGCTATCTTCGACAAGCTTGTTACCGTCCTTCATGGTTTGACTCGATGGATATTGATCAAAAATCAGTTTCTATACACGGATGAGTACTGTGATGCAATTCAATATGAGGGTCTTGTGTTTGTTGCCACCACTCGTGGCACTGTTTTTGCATGGAATCCTCATGATTTCGGTACGTTTGTCTTCCACCGTAATTATAAATTTTTTCATCCACATGCATGCGGGTTAGCTAGTTTCCCTTTACTAATTAACCTTCTTGTGTTTCCAAGGTCCTGTGAACATTCCACCGCCTATACTTGAAAATTTTATTCACGGGCATGAGGACGAGCAGGACCCATATACTCAATGGCGCCTGGCAACTTATTCCGATGGATCACCTCTTGTATGTATACGGGGCACTGCTGATGTTACTAAGGAAGCAGCTGTTGTCTCGTATGGTCACATCCGTTGCAGGGTATTTGGGATGGATACTGGTGTACTAGCGCTAACGCCTTCTCCCTGGTTCAGTATTAAAAGTCTTGGAGGAAACTCGCTCTTCCTTGGACAAAACTATCCAATGATGGTGAAAGGCGATCCAGCTACTGTTGACACAACATTACTACCATTTATGAGAAGCAACTGTATCTATACCTCGTACATTACTATGCTTCCCTATTGTCCCAATATGGGTATTGAAATAGGCCGCTTCAGCCTGGATGATCAGTCCTGCGTTGGTCTCTAGATTGACAGTAGCTGGCCCTTCCCAGAGAATCACTTCTGGTTCAAGCATTTCCAATGCCGACGAGTGGTTGAGCTGAAGTTCATTTCATCGCTTTGTTATTTGTTGTGTGATAGAAACTTTACTAGAATGTTTTGTTGGAAATGATCTATAATCCAACGTGTATCCTCGTTGTCGTTGTGGGTTGATGACTTGTCGTATGTAATCAATGGTACATTTGCATATGCGTCCATGAACTCACGCCTGCTAGTGGTGTCCATATGAACAGTGCTAGTGATTTTAGTTGCAAAAATTAGATAGTGCTAGTGATTTGTAGCTGCATATTTTAACAAATCACAGTGTTACAAGGTTGACAAATGGCAATGTTACTAGATAAACAAATGTCAATCTTTCCAGTTTGAGAAATGGCAACATACCCAAAATGATAGATATGCAAATCTTACCCAATTTTTTGTACGTGGTTGCACATGGGTAATGAAAACAACCGTTTGCATTGAAGGGATGCAGAAATCCTGCTCGGCACATTTTCCCTTGGCTTCCTTTTTTACCGAAAATAGTAGGAAAGGCTCCTACTGTGTAATTATATTAAATGGATAGTCACACTGTATAGGTTACATTTTTACAAGAGGAGGGTTAGGAGCCTACCCCTTTGAGGTCGGGGGGAGCAACTAGAAAATTACTAGTTAACTAAGAGAGTTTACAAAAGCAAGCACCAGAGGCCTATTTGCCTCCGAGGGAGTCCTGGATTAGGGGGTGTCCGGAGGGCCGGACTATACCTTCAGTCGGACTCCTGGACTATGAAGATACAAGATTGAAGACTTCGTCCCTTGTCCGGAAGGGACTTTCCTTGGTGTGGAAGGCAAGCTTGGTGATACGGATATGTAGATCTCCTACCATTGTAACCAACTTTGTGTAACCCTAACCCTCTCCGGTGTCTATATAAACCGGAGGGTTTTAGTCCGTAGGACAACATACAGAAAAACAATCATACCATAGGCTAGCTTCTAGGGTTTAGCCTCTCCGATATCGTGGTAGATCTACTCTTGTACTACCCATATCATCAATATTAATCAAGCAGGACGTAGGGTTTTACCTCCATCAAGAGGGCCCGAACCTGGGTAAAACTTCGTGTCCCTTGCCTCCTGTTACCATCCGGCCTAGACGCACAGTTCGGGACCCCCTACCCGAGATCCGCTGGTTTTGACACTGACATTGGTGCTTTCATTGAGAGTTCCTCTGTGTCGTCGCCGACACCGGTTTTGACACCGACACCGGTTTAGGCTTGATGGCTCCTACGATCATCAATAGTGATGCAGTCTAGGGTGAGACCTTCCTCCCCGGACAGATCTTCTTCTTCGGCGGCTTCGCACTACAGGGCAATTCACTTGGCCATCTGGAGCAGATCAAAAGCTATGCCCCTGGCCGTCAGGTCAGATTTGGAAGTTTAAACTACACGGCTGACATCCGCGGGGACTTGATCTTCGACAGATTCGAGCCACTGCCGAGCGCGTCGCACTGTCACAACGAGCATGATCTAGCTCTGCCGCCGAACAATTCCCTGGAGGCCGCACCCGCATTGGCTTCGACCCTTAATTCGGAGCCAACTGCGCCGATCGAGGATGGGTGGTTGGACGCCGCCTCGGGGGCTGCCATCCCAACAGCGATCGAGCCGTACACCAGCCCCGCACTCCGTGAGACTTGTGACTCCAAGGAGCCGGACTCCTCTCCGGACTCCGAACCCTCCCTGCCCCTGCCGATCGAATCCGATTGGGCGCCGATCATGGAGTTTACTGCCGCGGACATCTTTCAGCACTCGCCTTTCGGCAATATTCTGAAGACACTAAAATCTCTCTCTTTTTCAGGAGAGCCTTGGCCGGACTACGGTCAGCAAGGTTGGGATACGGACGATGAAGAAATTCAAAGCCCACCCACCACCAACTTTGTAGCCACTGTCGACGATTTAACCGACATGATCGACTTCGACTCCGAAGACATCGACGGTATGGACGCCGATGCAGGAGATGATGAAGAACCAGCGCCTATTGGGCCCGGGAAAGCCACCTCGTCATATGACATATACATGGTGGACACCCCAAAAGAAGGAGATGGTGATGGAACAGCGGAGGATGACCCCTCCAAGAAACAGCCTAAGCGCCGGCGTCAGCGGCC
The DNA here is from genome assembly GCF_002162155.2 of Triticum dicoccoides. Taxonomy (NCBI): domain Eukaryota; kingdom Viridiplantae; phylum Streptophyta; class Magnoliopsida; order Poales; family Poaceae; genus Triticum; species Triticum dicoccoides. Next base: position 12,120 of record NW_021228944.1, on the reverse strand, counting down.
CCGCTCAAAATCCCGCCAAAGCAAATACGGTGATTCCAGCACGGGAGATAATAATACTCCGGAGAGTGCCGAAGAAAACACCCTCCAACAAAATTCAGCATAGGAGGATGGAGAAGCCAGCCCTCATGAGAGAGCGGCAGACAGAGAGGTCGAGGACGATAATTATATGCCTCCCTCCGAAGACGAGGCAAGCCTCGACGACGACGAATTCGTCGTGCGAGAGGATCCCGTCGAGCAAGAGCGTTTTCAACGCAGGCTTATGGCCACGGCAAGAAGCCTCAAGAAAAAACAGCAACAACTTAGAGCTGATCAAGATTTGCTAGTCGACAGATGGACTGAAGTCCTTGCGGCCGAAGAGCATAAACTCGAACGCCCCTCCAAGAGCTACCCAAAGCGCAGGTTGCTACCCCGATTAGAGGAGGAAGCACTTAAACCTACATCACCAGCACTTGATGCGGCCGACCGGCCACCTCGTGGCCACGACAGAGAGGCCTCTCGGCCCTCTACTCAAGCCACACCCTGTACCAAGGCACGGGAAAATGCGCCAGACCTGCGAGATATGTTGGAGGACAAGGCAAGGCAAACAAGATCGATCTATGGATTGCGTGGGCGTCCCACGACTCGAGACGATAACCGTCACGCCGGACACAAATCCGGTAGGGCCAAACACAGTAGACAAAGCTCATTGGAGCTACGTCGTGATATAGCCCAGTACAGAGGCGCCACACACCCACTATGCTTCACAGACGAAGTAATGGATCATCAAAGCCCCGAGGGTTTCAAACCCGTAAACATCGAATCATATGATGGCACAACAGATCCTGCGGTATGGATCGAGGATTATCTCCTTCACATCCACATGGCCCGCGGCGATGATCTCCACGCCATCAAATACCTCCCACTCAAGCTTAAAGGACAAGCTCGGCATTGGCTTAACAGCTTGCCAGCAGGATCAATCAATTGTTGGGAGGACCTGGAAGCCGCATTCCTCGACAATTTTCAGGGCACTTATGTGCGACCACCAGACGCCGATGACCTAAGCCACGTAATTCAGTAGCCAGAGGAATCGGCCAGGACAATTCTGGACACGGTTCCTAACAAAGAAAAATCAAATAGTCGACTGTCCGGATGCAAAGGCCCTAGCAGCCTTCAAGCACAATATCCGTGACGAGTGGCTTGCCCGGCACCTTGGACAGGAAAAGCCGAAATCTATGGCAGCACTCACGACACTCATGACCTGCTTTTGCGCGGGAGAAGATAGCTGGCTTGCTCGTAGTAACAATATGACCAAGAACCCTAGTAATTCGGATACCAGAGACAGTAGTGGCAGGTCTCGTCGCAACAAGCAAAAACGTCGCATTAACGGCAACAATGCTGAGGATACGGCAGTTAATGCCGGATTCAGAGGCTATAAATCCGGCCAGCGGAAAAAGCCATTCAAAAGAAATCCTAGGGGCCCGTCCAGTTTGGACCGAATACTCGACCGCTTGTGCCAGATACATGGCACCCCCGAAAAGCCGGCCAATCACACCAACAGGGATTGTTGGGTGTTCAAGCAGGCAGGCAAGTTAAATGCTGAAAATACAGACAAGGGGTTGCATAGCGATGACGACGAAGAGCCCCGACCGCCGAACAACAGTGGACAGAAGGGTTTCCCCCCACAAGTGCGGACGGTGAACATGATATACGCAACCCACATCCCCAAGAGGGAGCGGAAGCGCGCGTTAAGGGACGTATACGCGGTAGAGCCAGTCGCCCCAAAGTTCAACACATGGTCCTCCTGCCCGATCACCTTTGATCGAAGGGACCATCCCACTAGCACCCGTCATGGCGGATTCGCCGCATTGGTTCTAGACCCAATTATTGACAGATTTCATCTCACTAGAGTCCTTATGGACGGCGGCAGCAGCCTGAACCTGCTTTACCAGGATACAATGCAAAAAATGGGCATATATCCCTCGAGGATTAAGCCCACCAAAACGACCTTTAAAGGCGTAATACCAGGTGTAGAGGCCAATTGTACAGGCTCAGTCACACTTGAAGTGGTCTTTAGATCTTCGGATAATTTCCGAAGCGAGGAGTTAATCTTCGACATAGTCCCATTCCGCAGTGGCTATCACGCACTGCTCGGGCGAACTGCATTCGCCAAGTTCAACGCGGTACCTCACTACGCATACCTTAAGCTCAAGATGCCAGGCCCTCGAGGAGTAATTACGGTCAATGGAAACACCGAATGCTCCCTCCGAACGGAGGAGCACATGGCGGCCCTTGCAGCGAAAGTACAAAGCAGCCTCTCCAGGCAGTTCTCCAGTCCGGCCATTAAACGTCCGGACACCATCAAGCGTGCCCGGAGTAACCTACAACAAGACCGCCTGGCACGTTCCGAGCAGGCGTAGCAATGCGGCCCCAAACCCAGCCCTCGCAAAAATGCGACACTAGTGCTTCGCGTACATAACTACGCTCTAGAAATACCATGGGTACAGGGGGAGGGGCACCATCACGGCACGCCCGAAACACGGCTTAAACCGCACCAGGGGCTGCCGATTTTTTAATTTTCTCTTACTTTCAGGACTCCATTCTTTGGAAGGCCTGTTCGGCAGTTCAATTTCCGCACAAACGATGCAAGAACCAGGGAAGCAGACAAGCCATGCCACATTACGGAACTCCCAGGTGGTCTCTATCACGAGCAGTATACCTGTTTCGCATACCATTCCGCAGCCTACCCCTGGAACGGACATGTTAAATAGTCCAACCTTTTGCTTATCGCATTATTTGTATCATTCTGTTTTGATCGCAGCCCTTTTTAATAAACAATGCATAGCTTTTTTCTATTTTTGCATTACTCTTTTTTTACAGATATATGTTCCTTAACGACATGTTGCACCCGTACACTTTGGTACGGCCAAAATACGCCAGGGGCTTTAGTACCCCTCAATATGGTGTGAGAAGTCCGAACACTTTAACAAGTGCGGCACCCCGAACTTATAGCATTATATGCATCGGCTCCGAATCATGTCTTGGGTCAATAGTTGGGTTTGCCCGGCTCCTATGTTTTGGTGCCTTATGTTCCGCTATGTCGGCTAAGGTAGCACTAGGAGAACTACTGCGATTGTGCCCCAGTTGAGCTGGGTCGAGCACCTCAATAGAGAAAGCTAAAACTGATTATCATGATGAAGCGAGAGCTGGTCGCTGTTCGAGAGGTTTTTTGAGTCCCTAAAGACTTATGCCGCTTAGAGCAAGGAGTCGGCTCTGTCCGGCCAAGGCGTGGATAGTGCCCCGAACTCGGTCTTCTGAATACCAGGGGCTTCGCCGAAATTTAAAATTATAGAATTCTATGGCTAAGTGAGAGTGTTCACGCATTATAGTTCGATTGCCTTGTTCGTTGTGCTGAGCGCCTCCCTCGAAGGACCCAAACATGGGGAAAAGAGCGCTCAGGTTTATCCCCGAACACCCCAGCACTAGCGGCACGGGGGCAGAAGCCGACGACTCGCCAGAATTGATAAACAGCCGCACAGAAGGTAATATTTTAAATTCCAACAGCATTGCTTAGCGCATATGAACAAGTTTTCAGCGCACAGGACAAAATGAGCGAGTTTTACTCAAAAATTACATCCCTGGAACATTCATCCGCCATAAGGCAGGCACCCTTCAGAACATCCTTATAATAATTCTCGGGCTTGCGATGCTCTTTCCCCGGCGGTGGCCCGTCCTTCACAAGCTTCTCAGCATCCAGCTTGCCCCAGTGCACCTTAGCACGGGCAAGGGCCCTACGGGCACCTTCAATGCAGACGGAGTGCTTGATGACTTTGAGCCTTGGACAGGCCCCCACCAGCCGCCGCACCAACCCGAAATAGCTCCCAGGCAGAGCCTCTCCAGGCCACAGCCAAACTATGAGGCCCTTCATGGCCTGTTCGGCTGCCTTGTGGAGCTCGACCAGTTGCTTCAGCTGGTCGCTCAGGGGCACGGGGTGTCCGGCCTCAGCATACTGAGACCAGAACACCTTCTCTGTCGTGCTGCCCTCCTCGGCTCGATAGAATGCGGCGGCATCGGACACGCTACGGGGAAGATCTGCGAATGCTCCTGGAGAGCTCCGGATTCGGGTAAGTAACAAGTAACTCACGTTTATGTGTTTGCTTTGCATAAGGAATGCCTTACCCGCCGCTATCTTTTTCACCGCATCCAACTCCTGGAGGGTCTTCTGGGATTCGGCCTTGGCAGACTTGGCATTGTCAATAGCCACCGTGAGCTCGGACGCTCGCGTCTTTGAGTCAAGCTCCAAACTCTCATGTTTTTTCATGAGATCCTGGAGCTCTTGCTACGCCTTGCCAACCTGGGCCTCATACTTCTCCCGCTCGGTGCGCTCCATGGCCGCCCTCTTCTCGGCCTCGAACATCGCTTGCTTAAGGGTCGCCACCTCAGACGTGGCCCCTACAATAGCCATGATAATCCTATCATTTTTTGCAATTGCATTTTCTTCTATATATTTGAACAAGGTATTTCTTACCTTCCTTGTCCTCGAGCTGCTTCTTGGCACGCCCGAGCTCTTGCTCGGACTGCTCGAGGTTCTGCTTTAGCGTGTCCACTTCTGCAGTCAGTATGGCGGACGCCAGCAGCGAAGCCTGCATACGCATATTGACTCCTTTTTGTTAGACTCCTGCGAATTTTATTTGATCCTCTATTCGGCTTTTCTTCCCGAACGCCAAACAGAGCATCAGGGGCTACTGTCTATGCAGTAATATTATTTACACATTCTTTACTTACATCAAAGCCTGTTAACAGGCTAGCACAAGCTTCAGTCAGTCCGCTCTTGGCGGACTGAACCTTCTGGACCACCGCACTCATAATGGTGCGGTGCTCCTCGTCGATGGAGGCGCCTTTGAGCACCTCCAACAGATTGTCCGGCGCCTCCGGTTGGACGGGGGTCACCGGCATGGTGGGCTTGCTCCTCTTGGAAGGAGGCCGCCCGCCAGACTCTGGAACCTTTGAAGGTTCTGGAGCGGTGTCTGGCCTAGAGCCGGACTTGGAGCCCTAGGGGGTTTTATCCCCTTTACTCCTGGAGTCCGGGAGGTCGCCTTGCGGCGCCTCCAGGACCACCTCCTCCTGGCTTGGAACCTGTTGGGACAACACTTCAGCGTCGTCCGTAGCACGGGGGAAGGTAGCCGGCAGAAGCAAATTCACATCCGACGAGTCCAGTGAATCGCTTCACGACGCGTCGAGCCGGTCTTTGGGTGGGCTGCATAATCATATTCGACATAAGGGAAAGCTGTGCAATAAAGGAATACTATGAATTACTCTGGTATCCGGATACTTACGATTTCGCCAGGGGCTTGGCCCTAAGCGGCCACTCCTCTCCGCCGTCGTCGGCGTTGGTGGAGTAGTCTGGAGGAAGGGTTTTCCCCCCCTTGGACCTTTCGGCCTCCCCAGTAAGGGCGGCCTTCCTTTTCTTCTCTCCCCCCACTGGAGGGGGAGAGGTCTCTTCTTCCTCCTCCTCGTCTTCACGGGAGGAATGCGCCTTGGAGCCGTCGGATGATGAACCCGACACCTCCTGGCGTCGGGCACTTGTTCGAGTCCCCGTGGCCTTCTTTGTGGCCTTCTTCTCCGGCACCACATAGGGTGCCGGAACCAGCAGCTTCGCCAAGCGGGCATCGGCTGGGTCTTCGGGCAAAGGAGCCAGACAGTCAATCTTTCCGGACTTCGCCTGCCAATCCTGTCAAAGGTAAGGGAGCTTAGATCCCGCACAGAGTTAAACTATGAAAAACTAATATCCTGTAAAAGGTACAAACAACTTACCGCCCTAGCGTGACGCTGCGCGCTGAATCCGCGATCCTCGGTAGCGGATGCGGGAGCCTCGGTGCCCTTGAAAAGCACCTTCCAGGCATCTTCGTACGTCGTGTCGAAGAGCCTGCTCAGAGTTTGGTGCTCTGCCGGGTTGAACTCCCATAGATTGAAGGCCCGTTGTTGACACGGGAGGATCCGGCGGATGAGCATAACCTGGACTATGTTGACGAGCTTTAGCTGCTTGTTCACCAGGGTTTGGATGCATGTTTGCAGTCCAGTCACCTCTTCTTTGCTGCCCCATGACAGGCCCGTCTCTTTCTAGGACGTGAGCCGCGTTGGGGGTCCAAACCGGAACTCGGGGGCTGCAACCCACTCAGGGTCACGCGGCTCGGTGATGTAAAACCACCCCGATTGCCACCCCTTCAGGGTCTCCACAAAGGAGTCCTCGAGCCATAAGACGTTGGGCATCTTGCCCACCATGGTGCCTCCGCACTCCGCCTGGTTGCCGCGCACCACCTTCGGCTTGACATTGAAAGTCTTGAGCCATAGGCCGAAATGGGGGCGGATGCGGAGGAAAGCCTCGCACATGACGATAAACGCCGAGATGTTGAGGATGAAGTTCGGGGCCAGATCATGAAAATCCAGGCTGTAGTAGAACATGAGTCCCCGGACGAATGGGTGGATAGGAAAGCCCAGTCCGTGAGGAAGTGGGGAAGGAACACTACCCTCTCATGGGGCCTTGGGGTGGGGAGGAGCTGCCCCTCTTCGGGAAGCCGGTACGCGATGTCGTTAGACAAGTATCCGGCCTTCCTTAGTTTTTTGATGTGTCCCTCCGTGACGGAGGAGACCATCCACTTGCCTCCCGCTCCGGACATGGCTGGAGAAGGTTGAGGTGGGGAGTGCGGACATGGGCGTTGGAGCTCGAGTGCACGAAAATGGATACGCAGAGGAGGAAGAAGGCGTAGGTGAAAAGGTGGATCCTTATCCCCTTATATGGGTGGACGCAACTACGTGTCCCCACCAGCCTGGTAAAACTCGCTTATCTCCAAGCGCCGTAATCAATGGCACGGTTGGGTTACCCACGCCCGTATTGATGAGAATCCCGGAATAAGGGGACATGATCTCTGCTTCGACGAGACGTGCCAAGGAAACCGCCTCGCATGACACACTGAGGTGGGACAATAAAACGATTCGAATAAAGGCTTGGTCGTGGTGCGATGTCACACTATGGAATACGTCAGCAGATTAGATTTGTGTAAATATTATTCTCTCTATGGCAATATGTGGAAACTTATTTTGCAGAGCCGGACACTATCTTTGTGTTCAAAATCTTCTATGAAGTACTTGGAGGAGGAACCCGCCTTGCAATGAAGAAGACAATCTACGCGCCGGACTCGTCGTCATTGAAGCCTGGTTCAGGGGCTACTGAGGGAGTCCTGGATTAGGGGGTGTCCGGAGGGCCGGACTATACCTTCAGCCGGACTCCTGGACTATGAAGATACAAGATTGAAGACTTCGTCCCGTGTCCGGAAGGGACTTTCCTTGGCGTGGAAGGCAAGCTTGGCGATATGGATATATAGATCTCCTACCATTGTAACCGACTTTGTGTAACCCTAACCCTCAACGGTGTCTATATAAACCGGAGGGTTTTAGTCCGTAGGACAACATACAGAACAACAATTATACCATAGGCTAGCTTCTAGGATTTAGCCTCTCCGATCTCGTGGTAGATCTACTCTTGTACTACCCATATCATCAATATTAATCAAGCAGGACGTAGGGTTTTACCTCCATCAAGAGGGCCCGAACCTGGTTAAAACTTTGTGTCCCTTGCCTCCTGTTACCATCCGGCCTAGACGCACAGTTCGGGATCCCCTACCCGAGATCCGCCGGTTTTGACACCGACAGCCTCCTTGACTCTGTGATGAAGAAGCTCAAAATCTTTAATAAATTTAGAGAGCCAGGATTGCAATGTGGGCGTCACCACTCTGAAATGGTTGTTGTTTCTCTCTTTCCAGAGGCTCCACGCAGCGACAAGGAATTCCTCCATTAACATCAACGTGGTTCGGTTGTCTTTCTTGTGTTGGATGGCTTGGAAACAGTCAAAGAAAGGTTCCCAATATAGATCCAGTCGGGCCCAACAGTGTTGACTGAAAGTGCACATGAAGGTCATGTGGTTGACCGTTTCCTCGACATTGAGTCCACAAAGGAGGCAGTTATGGTCATCTCCAATGTTATAGTGTCTCCTTTTGAGCATGTTGCGGGTGTTCAGTCTATCATTAAAGAGAAGCCAACCAAAGACTTTTATTTTGATTGTGCATTTGGATTTCCACAGCCACGTGAAGATGGGGTGCGTTTGGACCTCCCGAAAGTAGAACTTATAGTAATCAGTTGAATTGAAGATCGTTTTCCCCCATGTGTAGTGCCACACATCGGAAGTAGCCGTTGAGGGTTGGAATTGCGTGGTCATAGCTTGTAGGTTGATAACCCACAAGTATAGGGGATCAATTGTAGCCTCTTTCGATAAGTAAGAGTGTCAAACCCAACAAGGAGCTAAAGGTAGAACACATATTCCCTCAAGTTCTATCGACCACCGATACAACTCTACGCATGCTTGACGTTCGCTTTACCTAGAACGATTATAAAACTCGAAGTACTTTGTAGATGTTTTTGGTTAGGTTTGCAAGAATATAAAGAGCACATAAATAAAAAGTAGGGGCTGTTTAGGTAAAGACACAACTAAATTAGTTTTAGTAGAGAGCTTTTTGTTACGAGAAAGTTATTTGTCCCTAGGCAATCGATAACTAGACCGGTAATCATTATTGCAATTTTATTTGAGGGAGAGGCATAAGCTAACATACTTTCTCTACTTTGATCATATGCACTTATGATTGGAAATCTAGCAAGCACGCAACTACTAAAGATCATTAAGGTAAAACCCAACCATAGCATTAAAGTATCAAGTCCTCTTTATCCCATACGCAAACAACCTACTTACTCGGGTCTGTGCTTCCGTCACTCACGCCACCCACCATAAGCAAATCATGAACATATTGCAAACCCTACAACGGGAATCCCTCACGCTTGCGCGACACGGAGAGCACCATAGGACATCACCAATAATAAAACATGCAACTCAAATCAATCTTGATCATCAAATAACCCATAGGACAAAACGGATCTACTCAAACATCATAGGATAGCCATACATCATTGGGAAATAATACATAGCATTGAGCACCATGTTTAAGTAGAGATTACAGCAGGTAAGAGAGAGGTTACACCGCTGCATAGAGGGGGTAAGAGTTGGTGTTGATGGCGGTGAAGTTGTTGGTGAAGATTGCGGTGATGATGATGGCCACGGCAGCGTTCCGGCGCCACCGGAAGAGAAGGGGAGAGGGGGGCCCTTCGTCTTCTTCTTCCTTGACCTCCTCCCTAGATGGGAGAAGGGTTTCCCCTCTGGTCCTTGGCCTCCATGGTGTGGGAGGGGCGAGAGCCCCTCCGAGATTGGATATGTCTCTTTGTCTCTCTCTGTTTCTGCGTTCCGTTCTGCTGCCCTTTCACCGTTTCGTATATATATATGGAGATCCGTAACTCCGATTGGACTGAAACCTTTGCCGTGATTTTTTTCTAAAAATTAGCTTTCTTACGGCTGAAGAAGGGCAAACAACCGCCTTACAGGTGGACCACGAGGGTCTGGGGCGCGCCCAGGGGGTGGGGCGCGCACCCCTGCCTCGTGCCCACCTCGGACACTATTTCGCGTTGATTCTTCCTCCCAGATTTTCCAAATATTCCAAAAACAATCTCCGTCCGTTTTTATCCCGTTTGGATTCCGTTTGATATGGGGTTTTTGTGAAACATAAAACATGCAACAAACAGGAACTGGCACTGGGCACTGGATCAATATGTTAGTCCCAAAAATAATATAAAAAGTTGCCAAAAGTATATGAAAGTTGTAGAATATTGGCATGGAACAATAAAAAAATATAGATACGACGGAGACGTATCAGCATCCCCAAGCTTAATTCCTGCTCGTCCTCGAGTAGGTAAATGATAAAAAAAGATAATTTTTGATGTGGAATGCTACCTAGCATAATCTTGATCATGTATTTAATCATGGCATGAATATTAAGACAAGAGTGATTCAAAGCAATAGTCTATCATTTGACATAAAAACAATAATACTTCAAGCATACTAATAAAGCAATCATGTCTTTTCAAAATAACATGGCCAAAGAAAGTTATCCCTACAAAATCATATAGTCTGGCTATGATCCATCTTCACCACACAAAATATTCACATCATGCACAACCCCGATGACAAGCCGAGCAATTGGTTCATACTTTTTAACGTGCTTCAGCCTTTTCAACCCTCACGCAATACATGAGTGCAAGCCATGGATATAGCACTATGGGTGGAATAGAATATGATGATGGGGGTTATGTGGAGAAGACAAAAAAGGAGAAAGTCTCGCATCGATGCGGCTAATCAACGGGCTATGGAGATGCCCATCAATTAATGTCAATGTGAGGAGTAGGGATTGCCATGCAACAGATGCACTAGAGCTATAAGTATATGAAAGCTCAAACTGAAACTAAGTGGGTGTGCATCCAACTTTCTTGCTCATGAAGACCTAGGGCATTTGAGGAAGCCCATCGTTGGAATATACAAGCCAAGTTCTATAATGAAAATTCCCACTATTATATGAAAGTGATAACTCAAGAGACTCTCTATATGAAGAACATGGTGCTATTCTGAAGCACAAGTGTGGTAAAAGGATGGTAACATTGCCCATTCTCTCTTTTTCTCTCATTTTTTTTGGGCCTTCTCTTTTTTTGGCCTTTCTCTTTTTTTGTCCGGAGTCTCATCCCGACTTGTGGGGGAATCATAGTCTCCATCATCCTTTCCTCACTAGGGAAATGCTCTAATAATGATGATCATCACACTTTTATTTACTTACAACTCAATATTACAGCTCGGTGTCTAGAACAAAGATATGACTCTATATGAATGCCTCCGGCAGTGTACCGGGATGTGCAATGATCTAGCGTAGCAATGACATCAAAAAACGGACAAGCCGTGAAAACATCATGCTAGATATCTTACGATCATGCAAAGCAATATGACAATAAATGCTCAAGTCATGTATATGATGATGATGGAAGTTGCATGGCAATATCTCTCGGAATGGCTATGGAAATGCCATGATAGGTAGGTATGGGGCTGTTTTGAGGAAGATATAATGAGGCTTATGTGTGACAGAGCGTATCGTATCACGGGGTTTGGATGTGATGTCTACTATGCAACCTTCTTCTTGTAGACGTTGTTGGGCCTCCAAGTGCACAGGTTTGTAGGACAGTAGCAAATTTGCCTCAAGTGGATGACCTATGGTTTATCAATCTGTGGGAGACGTAGGATGAAGATGGTCCCTCTCAAACAACCCTGCAACCAAATAACAAAGAGTCTCTTGTGTCCCCAACACACCCAATATGATGGTAAATTGTATAGGTGCACTAGTTCGGCGAAGAGATGGTGGTACAAGTGCAATATGGATGGTAGATATAGGTTTTTGTAATCTGAAAATAAAAAACAGCAAGGTAACAAGTGGTAAAAGTGAGCGTAAACGGTATTGCAATGCTAGGAAACAAGGCCTAGGGTTCATACTTTCACTAGTGCAAGTTCTCTCAACAATAATAACATAATTGGATCATATAAATATCCTTCAACATGCAACAAAGAGTCACTAATAGCGGAGAACAAACGAAGAGATTATGGTAGGGTACGAAACCACCTCAAAGTTATTGTTTCCAATCAATCCATTGGGCTATTCCTCTAAGTGTCACAAACAGCCCTAGAGTTCGTACTAGAATAACACCTTAAGACACAAATCAACCAAAACCCTAATGTCACCTAGATACTCCAATGTCACCTCAAGTATCCGTGGGTATGATTATACGATATGCATCACACAATCTTTGATTCATCTATTCAACCAACACATAGAACCTCAAAGAGTTCCCCAAAGTTTCTACCGGAGAATCATGACGAAAACGTGTGCCAACCCCTATGCATAAGTTCATGGACGGAACCCACAAGTTGATCACCAAAACATACATCAAGTGAGTCACGTGATATCCCATTGTCACCACAAATACGCACGGCAAGACATACATCAAGTGCTGATAAGATTACTTCAAAGGGAAAACTCAATTCATTACAAGAGAGTAGAGGGGGAGAAGCAACATAAGATCCGGCTATAATAGCAAAGCTCGCGATACATCAAGATCGTGCCAAATCAAGAACACGAGAGAGAGAGAGAGAGAGAGAGAGAGAGAGAGAGA
>NW_021228943.1:0-3331 GCF_002162155.2 Triticum dicoccoides | reverse complement strand
GGGGGGGGGGCGCCGCCCCCCTCCTTGTCAAATTCGGACTTGGGGGGAGGGGTGCGCGGCAGCCCCCAGGCCTCCTCTCCTCTTCCTCCACTAGGCCCATTAAGGCCCATTAGTCACCGGGGGGTTCCGGTAACCTCCCGGTACTTCGGTAAAATGCCGATTTCACCCGGAACACTTTCGACGTCCAAACATAGGCTTCCAATATATCAATCTTTATGTCTCGACCATTTTGAGACTCCTCGTCATGTCCGTGATCACATCCGGGACTCCTAACTAACTTCGGTACATCAAAATATATAAACTCATAATGAAACTGTCATCGTAACATTAAGCGTGCGGACCCTACGGGTTCGAGAACAATGTAGACATGACCGAGACATGTCTCCGGTCAATAACCAATAGCGGAACCTGGATGCTCATATTGGCTCCCACATATTCTATGAAGATCTTTTATCGGTCAGACCGCATAACAACATACTTTGTTCCCTTTGTCATCGGTATGTTACTTGCCCGAGATTCGATCGTCGGTATCTCAATACCCAGTTCAATCTCGTTACCGGCAAGTCTCTTTACTCGTTTCGTAATACATCATCTCACAACTAACTCATTAGTTGCAATGCTTGCAAGGCTTATGTGATGTGCATTACCGAGAGGGCCCAGAGATACCTCTCCGACAATCGGAGTGACAAATCCTAATCTCGAAATACGCCAACCCAACATGTACCTTTGGAGACACCTGTAGAGTTCCTTTATAATCACCCAATTACGTTGTGACGTTTGGTAGCACACAAAGTGTTCCTCCGGCAAACGGGAGATGCATAATCTCATAGTCATAGGAACATGTATAAGTCATGAAGAAAGCAATAGCAACATACTAAACGATCGGGTGCTAAGCTAAGGGAATGGGTCATGTCAACCACATCATTCTCCTAATAATGTGATCCCGTTAATCAAATGACAACACATGTCTATGGTTAGGAAACATAACCATCTTCGATTAACGAGCTACTCAAGTAGAGGCACACTAGTGACGTTTAGTTTGTCTATGTATTCACACAAGTATTATGTTTCCGGATAATACAATTCTAGCATGAATAATAAACATTTATCATGATATAAGGAAATAAATAATAACTTTATTATTGCCTCTGGGGCATATTTCCTTCAGTCCTCAAGGGGTGGCCGCGCGCCCCCCATGGCAAGTTTGAATTGGACTAGGGAGGGGGCGGCCCCCCCTCTCTTTCCTTCTCCCTCTCCTACTCCTTCCCTCTCTCCCCTCTTGGAAAAGGAAGGGGACTCCAACTAGGATTAGGAATCCTAGTTGGACTCCCCTATAGGCGCGCCCCTCCTAGGCCGACCTCCTCTTCCCCCCTCCTTTATATACGTGGGCAAGGGGCACCCCAAAGGCACTCCAAGATTTGTCTTAGCCGTGTGCGGTGGCCCCCTCCATAGTTTTCCACCTCGGTCATATTGTCGTAGTGCTTAGGCGAAGCCCTGCATCGGTAACTTCATCATCACCGTCACCATGTCGTCGTGCTGAAGAAACTCTCCATCGACCTCAACTGGATCAAGAGTACGAGGGATGTCACCGATCTGAACATGTGCAAATCGCGGAGATGTCATGCGTTCGGTACTTGGATCGTTTGGATCACGAAGACATTTGACTACTTCAACTGCGTTACTAAATGCTTCCGCTTTTGGTCTATGAGGGTACGTAGACACACTCTTCCCCCGCTCTTTGCTATGCATCTCCTAGATAGATCTTGTGTGATTGTAGGATTTTTTCTGAAATACCGCATTCCCCAACAGTGGCATCCGAGCCAGGTCTATGCGTAGATGTTATATGCACGAGTAGAACACAAAGGAATTGTGGGCGTGGGCATATACATATTGCTTGCCGTCACTAGTTGTTTCTTGATTCGGCAGTATTGTTGGATGAAGTAGCCCGGACCGACATTACATGACCGCATTCATGAGACTGGTTCTACCGATGTGCTTTGCACACAGGTGGCTGACGGGTGTCAGTTTCTCCAACTTTAGTTGAATTGGATTCAATGAACAAGGTTCTTTCTGAAGATCAAAAAACAATCACTATACCGCGTTGTGGTTTTTGATGTGTAGGTAAGAACGGTTCTTGCTAAGCCAGTAGCAGCCACATAAAACTTGCAATAACAGAGTAGAGGACGTCTAACTTGTTTTTGCAGGGCATGTTGTGATGTGATATGGTCAAGACATGATGATATATAAATTGTTGTATGAGATAATCATATTTTGTTAAAGTTATCGACAACTGGCAGGAGCCTTATGGTTGTCTCTTTATTGCATAAGATGCAAGCACCATATAATTGCTTTACTTTATCGCTATGCGATAGCAATAGTTGCAAAAGCAATAGTTGGCAAGACGACCATGTGACGAAACGTTGATAGAGATCAAGATGATGGAGATCATGGTGTCATGCCGGTGACGATGGAGATCATGATGATACTTTGGAGATGGAAATCAAAGGCACAAGATGATGATGACCATGTCATGTCACATATTTTGATTGCATGTGATGTTTATATTTTGTGCATCTTATTTTTTCTTAGTACGACGGTAGCATTATGAGATGATCACTTACTAAAATTTCAAGGTATAAGTGTTCTCCCTGAGTATGCACCGTTGTGACAAAAAGCTATTCCCGTGATGCCTACACCAATTACTGAGGAAGCTAATGATGATGATCATGAAACTTCAGATCAAGTTACTACCTGTCGGTGAGAACGACACCTATGGGATCACTGGGATCCCTTCTACGGTCGGCGGGTGTGGGGTCATGAGAAGAGCAGGTTTAGGAGCAAGCACACGGGCCGTTTACCCAGGTTCAGGCCGCGAGGATGCGTAAAACCCTAGTCCTGCTTTGGTGGATGTATCGAGTGTTCTTGAGCTTTTTGAACTAGCTACAGTGGTTGTGCCGTCCCAAAAAGCCGAATCCCTCTCCTGGTCGCCTCGGGCCTCCTTTTATAGGGAAAAGGGGTTGCCACAGTGGCACACAGGAGGTGGAAAGGCCTACAGTGCATGAGCTTATCGCACAGCATTACGGGACAAAGTGCATTAAATGCGCTACGTAGGTGTCCATTAGCTTTATTGGGGACGGGAACGAGGCCCGTCCCATCCGTCGCTGCTTAGCCTCGCTTCGACACGAGCCCAAACCAGCGATGCATGCAGCGCCATGTAGGCAGGCAGGCAGTTGAGGTGGCACGGTGGTAGGGCCTTCATGAAGATCTGCATGCCGCCACGCAGGTGCTTGCTGATTTGGCCTGGAAGCTGCATGTTGCCACGCAGGTGCCT
>NW_021228942.1:0-598 GCF_002162155.2 Triticum dicoccoides | reverse complement strand
CAGACTTGTTGCCGACGGATTGCCGGACTGGTGACCGGGCGGCTGTCCCCGGCTTTGCAGGGGCGCCAGACGACCGGGGACAGGGCAGGGTCGCAACTCACAAGGGACGTGGTTGCCGCTGAGGCCTGAGGGTCAGGCAGGCGGGAAAGAGAGGAAGGGCCCTCCTGCGCGGCTAGGCTTCGGCCGACGACCGGCGAAGGCGGCGAGCAGACGAGGAACGGCGAGGCAGCGCCGCAGCGGGGAGCCGGGGATGGGCAGCTCAGCGGCTGGGAGTCGGCCGTCGGGGACGCGATGTACTGGGTTGGATCGGTGTGTCTCTGTGCGTGCTGTGTGCGCTTATTGGGTCAGATATGAAACTGGGCTTCTTTTTTTCTCTAGGTCATCTAAATAGGCATAGGTATATAAGTCAGTCCAGAATCCCAGGGTGGGCCGCGGCCCACCCTGGCCACCCTGTACCTCCGCCCCTAGCTCTGAGCCGCGGCTTAGGGCGTGAATGATGGGCGAATAAGCCACGGTGACGAAGCCGGGCACGTCGAGCGCGGGTATGGGCGCGCGCTGGACTGGCTGGGCGCGTCGGGTCCGGGGACTAGGGCGTGTG
>NW_021228941.1:0-404 GCF_002162155.2 Triticum dicoccoides | reverse complement strand
TTAACTGAACTTCACACTTAGGCTAGGCAGTAGATATTCAGTTCTTTAGCCACAAAGAACCCGACCAAACCGTACCGATTCCATAACTTATATAATTACCTGGAGAAAAGCACACCTAACCAACATCAAGCCCAATTTTTTTTATCAAATAAGGGCTTGCCCCTTTCGATTTTCATTACTGAAAACCACGAAAGTTCAGAACGAAGTTCAGTCTAAAAAGAGAAGGCCAACACAGGCCAGCCAAACCGCGCAATGACCCAAACAAGTTCACAAGCTACGAAACAATCCACCCTACATCGATCATTATTACATCAAAAGCAAGCATGGAGCTGAAGGAGCCCAGTAGCAACTAGGAGAACAGCAAACTTATATGCTGAAACATATAACAGCATACCTAAGATAAC
>NW_021228940.1:0-1219 GCF_002162155.2 Triticum dicoccoides | reverse complement strand
TAGCAACCCACACGTACCAATCTGAGGTTTGGATACAAAGATTGGATACAAGAGATGAACTAGGATTTGAGATGAGATGGTGCTGGTGAAGATGTTGATGGAGATTGACCCCATCCTGATAAGAGGATCGTTGGTGATGACGACGGTGACGATTTCCCCCTCCCGGAGGGAAGTTTCCCCGGCAGAACAGCTCTGTCGGAGCCCTAGATTGGTTCCCCCAAGGTTCCGCCTCGTGGCGGCGGAGTTTCTTCTCGAAAGCTTGCTTATGATTTTTTCTCGGACGAAAGACCTCATATAGCAGAAGATGGGCATCGGAGGGCCACCAGGGGGCCCACGAGGCAGGGGGCGCCCAGGGGGATAGGGCGCGCCCCACCCTTGTGGCTAGGGTGTGGCCCCGCTCTTTCTCCGCTCAGTTTTTTTAATTAATTCCAAAAAGGACTTTCGTGAAGTTTCAAGACTTTTGGAGCTGTGCAGAAAAGGTCTCTAATATTCGCTCCTTTTCCAGCGCAGAATCCCAGTTGCCGGCATTCTCCCTCTTCATATAAACCTTGTAAAATAAGAGAGAATAGGCATAAGTATTGTGAAATAATGTGTAATAATAGCCCATAATGCAATAAATATTGATATAAAAGCATGATGTGAAATGGACGCATCAAATCCCCCAAGCTTAGACCTCGCTTGTCCTCAAGCGAAAGGCGAAGTCAAAAATATGTCCACATGTTTAGAGATAGAGGTGTCGATTAAAATAAAATAAGGACATGAGGGCATCATGATCAATCTTAGGACAACAACAATATATATATATATACACATAAACACTATTCTGATCACGGGATCAGAATAATATTCTGATCACAACCTGACCTGCCCTGCTAGTAGTACGTTGATCTTCCCTGTGAACTAGGTTGAACTTCCGCCAACATTGCCCAAATGGGGCTTGCGATACACCGTTGGAAAGCTATGGACACCAATATCATGACCCAACTTCAATTTTTGGCAAAATATAAGCGGTTTAAGAGCAGTTTTGAAAACCGTTTTTTCTTCACACAAAAAATGTGAATCGTATTTTCGATCGCATTTCTAAACCGTTTATCGGAATGAGGCATATAATATGGCATTGGAAAGTTGTTGCAAAACCGCTCCTTCCACATGTTGAAAGTTTTCTCTAATTCCCAATGGTTAAAGAGTAATTTGAAAAAACATAAAATTTTGTAAACCG
>NW_021228939.1:0-384 GCF_002162155.2 Triticum dicoccoides | reverse complement strand
TTTATCCGAACTTGATCTATCATCGAACACGCTTTATTTGCTTTTGAGAAAACTTTGCTCTTCATTCGGAATATACTTCGTTGTTTAAGCAGTATCCTTGAGGTGACAATCCAGTCGACTTGTTCTTCACCTATCTTGCAGGTAAAGGCGGAGCACGGACTGTAACTGATCTCATCGTCCTTGCGGATCAAGATGGACCGCATGTTGTACTTGTGGCGCAGCTCTGAAGGAGAAGGTAACAGTCGACCTGCACCTCGTCGTCCTTGCAGATTGGGCTGGACAGCACTGGGCTGCAGCCAAGTCCCCGAGTGGGAGGTTTGTTCTCCACTCGGTAAGATTTTTATCACTTAGGCGAGCACTGGGCTGCAGCTAAGTCCCCGAGTG
>NW_021228938.1:0-6619 GCF_002162155.2 Triticum dicoccoides | reverse complement strand
GAAAATCAGCCCGGTCTTCCTGTGCCTTTTCTCATTGGTATATCCACCAGACATGCTGAAGGTTAATAGGGCATTATTGAGAACACTCTTTACGTGCGTGTAATCCTTTTTCTTGAGGTTCTTCGACGAGTCCAAGTACATAGCATGGGAGTATTCCGGGTACAAAACGATGAGGATGGTGCCGCCCCCGCTGCGCAAATTAAGTACACCTCAAATTAGCCTCCATGCTTGGAAAGAAATGATTAACATGTACGAAAGGATATGCGTGGATGACTTACGAGGGATGATAAGGCAGGAGAATCACTTCCTTGTCCTTATTAGCGATCATGAATTCGCCGAGGTACTTGCTCGCATAGTCACGGTGCTCTTTGCAAACTGGCAAGAAGCTCTCGTGCACATAGTATGGGTCCGCGATGCAGATATATTTTATGCTCTCCATCCCGATGAAGTAGTTGAGATACAGCGCATACATGCGGATGAACTGGAAATCCATCTTGGTCATGTGGAACATGTTGTAGATGTAGTCAAATCGCTGGAGGAACTGATTCGCGGGCCAGGTATCGATGTACAACTTCCCACCCGACACCTGAGCCGCGTAAAGCAGGTATCCTGGATCTTTCGCGGTCAGAAGGATTTTCTCTCTGGCCAGCACATCTTCATGGAGTCTCTTTAGATCATTGTTCAGTATGTGATCTAGCGCTTTGACAGGTAGGATCGGCTCGCCGGCGACATGGAAAGGCGTCTTACCTTTGACAGGTATTCTGTGCACCACCTGGGGGTTTAGAGGCGGCTGGCTGCTTGAAGCACCTTCGGAGCCTTTAGGGCCTTTCATGGGCAGTCTCTTCCTTTGCTTCTTGGCGGGTGGCGGTAGTGAGCCCACCATACCTTTCCTAACTACCACCCCCAGTGTCGTCGGGCTAAATAGTGGATGGTCCTCGGGGGGTTGCCGGGTAGTGGCGACATCTGGAGGCGTCCCCTGCGAGGATGGCTTGAAGAGATACTTTTTTGCATTCTGCCTTATGACGTTCCGGCTCCGGCAAATCAGGGAGCATCAAGTCATCATCTCCACGCTCATAGCCTGAGTCTTCGGCGTCCTGAGCCATCAATCCATCATAGGTAGTATTGAAATACTTGTTCGGGTCCTCATCATCATCCTCCATGTCATCATCAACATTTGCTTCTTCGACAGTGGGGGTGACATGATCTGGCACTAATGGAGGCTCTCCCTCGTGTCGTACGCTACCATCATCCGCCATGACAGGTGCAGGTAATTTGGTAGGTGGTATGGTGTTCATACCTTCTTGAGAAGGTGGCGTGATACTGGGCGCCTCGAGACGAAGAAGAGACTTCGGCCAAGGAAAGAACCAGTTCTTGCATGCGCCAATCATCTTAGGGGTCTCGTCATCATCGACTGGTATCGGAGGAGGCAAATCCTCGAAACCCGCTAAGACACTGGCCACGTTAACCTTGAAGACGCCATTGGGCATCTCTCGGTTGTGGAACATGCGGTCCTTCGGCTTCACGATGGTTGCCTTTCCCACAGCCACCTTCTCGCCCTTGATGTCGTAGAGTAGGGTGCACGGGGTGTCGTCGACCTACGAAGGAGACATGTCTACGACATCAAACATCTGAAAGGCAACTGAAATGGAAGACTATATACATGCTGGTGAAAAGGGTATGACGCATAATTACCGTGAGGGCGTCGAGCTCAGCCAACAACGAAGGCCCGCCGAGCATGCCAGAGATGGAGGTCGGGCTGCTATGAACAGGAACGGGACCTTTTGCGGTTGCTTGGGCAGGTCTTGGTGTTGTGGTGTTTGCCGAGTTACTCCCGACAAAGCTGGGAAGGAGAAAGTCCTCCGGCCGTGCATTTGGATTGCTCTTCGACCAATTGAAAATTGCCGGAATCAAGCTGGCCACCGCGTCAGTGACCAACCCACTGACTACCCCTACCAACTCTTCTTTGGTCTCATCTTTGGTCTTATTGACCGCAACTGCGGCCTTCTCGTTGATGCTCTCCTGAGTGACGACCAACCATCTCTTCCTTCTTTCCTCTGGCTCCTCGGGGTAGCACATCTTCCACGAGGCACCATCTCCGACGCCATCCACACGTCCATAGGACAACGACTTGTCCACCGGGACCTTTTTCGGTATGTTCAGGGCCCAGTTGAATGGGGTGTCCCACTTAGGCCTCGCCGACGACTGTGACGACTCGTCGCTTTCGGCTGCCTTTTGGTGCTGCTCTTTCTGCAAAAGGAACGTGGATGGTTTACTAATGTGACAAAACTTGCAGTCAAATTGATTGGAAGCTAATATGATAATGTGGTAATATGGCAATTACCAGAAGTCTCGTAAACTCCCTCATGTTCGGGTCCGTGTAAAAGATCTTTCTGACTTTGTTCCACTTGTAGCGGGCCCTGATCCAGTCATGCTCCAACGGGTCGGTTAACTCCGCCAAGGGGTATGGCCCCCGAGACTTTCACGTTCAGCGTCCTCCTTGGCCCATATGTGCCTCTTCCCCTCGTAACCACGGCTTCCGAGGCGGTGGGGAGGCGTGTTCCTGGACTGGAGCGCCTTCATTTTCTCTGACTTTGCCTTGACTTCTTCTTTATCGCAGTTCTCCTCGAATTTCGCAAAGTCCTCTGCCGTTATTGTCGGATTATCAGCATGAATCTTGGACCTCGGTTCATTCTTCGCAATCGCTTTTTTCACCCGAACTTTCTAGGAGGACAAGTCATTGGTGAACGTCACCATCACCTTGTCGTTTATCTTTGTCATGGCGACGTCGTCCCACGGCTCTTTATATTTGTCTTCATCCCGGCCGGGGAACATGAACCTATTGTGCAACTTCTTTAGCAGCATGTGCTCCATATGTGGTATCTGCTTTAACTTCTCGTTGTTGATGTTGGCGGTTTCCCTGAGGATGCATCCAAGTTGATTGCCCCAGCACTTGCGCGCTTCCTCTGGCGCCGTTGGCTCTAAGTTCTTGGGGTGCATCTCCATGACCACAATTTGTCCGATGCCAAGCTCGTTTGGTCTTCGTGTCCTCTTCTTCTTCAGTGCTTTACCGGCTACAACAGCATCGTTGCCGGTCTTGGGGGTGGTGTCAGTGCCAGTGCTGGTGCCGGTGTCAGCGTCGGTGTCGGTGTTGGGGCCACTGCCGCCACCATGCAACCCCATCTAGTGTTCGTCCAGGTAATCGAAATAGTGATTTGCTACCTCCATGGGGTCTGCGAGGCGAGCAGAACCACCCACGACTTCAGCGTCGGTAGACATGTTTTCCGTGAATTTCATCATGACTTGTGCTACAAACTAGGACATACCGAGTGCCCGGGAGGCTACATGTGACAGGGAGGTGACAATACTTACATAGAAGAACGTATAAGAGGCTCCCTCTGCAGATAGCGTCTGTGACATGCAACGAGCAAAGCCAAAAAGAAGTTGACGCTAGGAATGGCAAGTCAACGTCTCAAGGGTTTGCTTAACTGAACTGAACTTATGGAGTGTGCTGGAGAAGCCAGTTAGTTAGTTAATTACAGGTACTACCACCGTGTACCAAACGTCAGTACAATATATCTTCAGCTAATGAACTGCGAAAAGGAAAGCAGCAGCTAGTAGTTGTAGTTGCAGTAGTACCATGCGACTTCAGTCAGTTAATGTCAGTCTGCATGGACGGATCAGTTGACAGTTAAGTAAGTAGAGTGAGGGAGTGACAAGTCTGTCAGCATTGTCCGGTAAGTAACCTCTCAATCATCTCATCTGTGGATACACTACTATCAGGTCAGTTACTATCCTTGTTGAAGCAAGCAAGGTACCTTTCCGAATCATTTCATCCATGATTCCGCTGCCTGAAATCATGCATGCATGGGACTTACTTACTGTAGCCAGGAGTTTGGAGCCTTTTGCAAGATGAACGGTAGAGCGGTGGAGAGAGCAGGGCAGGGTAGGATGGGGACTGCGCACCAAATCCGACGACTGCTTTGGCTTGATCCTGATTGCAGCGCAGGTAGTAGGAAATAAAGCCAAGTGGGCAACAACAACAACAACCACCTCCACACTCCACTGGAAGCCCGCAAGCATTTGCGGTGTACTGACCATTCCAGGATAGACTACATACTACATACATACAGCTTTGTATGTAGCGTACGCAAGATGATAATTGTGCTGTGGTGTGTGTCCCTCATCTTGAGCTCTTCCCCCACAAACAGCACGATTTCCTCTGCTTTCTTGCCTTATTCAGACACTACCTCTACCCTCAGATAAAACGGTGGGGATGCCACCGATGATTACAGCCGCTGATGTGAACATGAAACAGAAAGAAAGAAAGAAAGAAAATGGATCTGTCTGTCAGTCAGTGGATTTTGTGTGCCAGCTAGCTAGTCTTTCTGGTTTTAACAACCTGATGATGATTGGCAGGAACAACAAAGAGGTAAAGGAAAAGAAAAAAAAAACATCACAGGTTGTTGCCATGTGACCATCTCGGCTGAAAGAGATCTCGGTTGAATTGATGCATGTCGACCGGCCTGATCTTCTCTTCTCAGGTGAATAGCTTTCCTTGGTTCTCTTCTCACAATCTCAGGCATCCCTGTTCCTGCTGCACCAAACCCTTTGACATTGCAGATGAGTTTCTCTTCTCCGGATGAAACGCACGTTCCTACTACTTATCATGCTGGTGGCTGTCAGTTATGGCGTCGCATCGCGAAAAGAAGACATGTGCCAGTTGTTGAAACATTCCATAACACGACTGCAGGAACACAAAGAAAAATCGGAAAGGTGTGGCTGCACCCGGGTGTGCTCACACCCATTATCTGAGCCATTGAGTTTCATCGAGATTCGTACATATGGCTGACACACTGCAGAGTATTTGCAGTAGCTATCCTCTCAAATCAATTAGTTGTCCCACGCTAATGTCACATGGAACATCGACCTAGGTCCTAGGTCTGGTTCCTGTCAACTTTTGGCAGGACATGCTACTGGTCCCATGTGAGCTGTTTTCAACTCGCTTCACACATAAAAAGCTGCCTCACACAAGCTCCAATGCTTGCTTCTGGATGAGTGAGAGAGGGCTGTGAGAAATAGCAGAAATGGGGAGAAGAGAGAGAGGAGATTGAAGCGTGTGAGAGAGAGAAGAAATCAGTAGAGAGAGAACACGCAAGTGAGAGAGGGGCTGTAAGAGAGAGAGTGTCTATCTCTTCCACACGAGAGAGAGAGCAGGAAGATAGAGAGAGAAAAGAGCTCAGTCTGAGAGAGGGGGTCAGAGAGAACAGGAGTATAGAGAGAGAAAAAGAGCTCAGTGTGAGAGAGAGGTTACAGAGAGAGGGACAGTGGGAGTATAGAGAGAGAAAAGAGAAAGAAGGAGAGAGCGCATGTATTTGCTCCACCTTCAAAATTCTAGTACACTAGTATATACTTTTTCTTCACGGAATTCAAAGACTACCAAGTAAGCTTTTTTGTTTTCTCCTATTACAACACACGACCATTTTTACAAAAATTCAGCAATGCGCGACCGCCTCCACACACGCACTGCTTATTTGCTCCACCTTCCTTTGAGCTGAGCCTCCGCGCCTGAGCCGGCGCTCACCAGCGGTTCTTTCAAACTCGTTGACATCATCGTCAGAGAGATTGGCCGCTAGCTCGTGGAGTGCGGGGGAGGGGTCGGTGCCGGAGGAGACGACCTGTGGACGAGCACTGCAGGGGAAGTGCCGCGAAAAATGTCGCGGATCTGGCAACGGGCAAGCAAGAGGCGACGAAGGCGGGCCAATTGGACTTGCCCAGTTAATTATGAGAAAACTGGGTGAAAACCACCGCAACACATGAATCAGCCACACAACATCGTCCAGGTTGCACATTGGCGTCATCGTCATCACTTTTCACCGAGCAAGCGACTCCAACTCATGCCGGACGGCCCCGACAAAGTGCACACGGCAAAGGTCACAATCAGCCACACGAAAAAACCATGACATGCAACCGGCCACACAAGTCGACGACATGCAAGGCTGGTGCCACAAAAGATCACGGATCGGGACCACGTATTGCCTAGATCGTGTCCACCCGAACATCACCGCCACAACTCCAACTTCACAACAAGAAACAACCGAGGCGATCTTAGCCCATGTTTATGTTGTAGTTTGTTTTGCCCGTGTCCTATGTGGTATTATGTTCTTGTTGTTGGGACTTCTTGCATATTCGTTGGGATCATCTTTGAGTCATTAGTTGTCGTTTATACAAACATACACTTTTCAGTCTTATCCCATGCTTTATGGAGATTGTGATTTGTGTGGCATTAAACATCTGGAAAGAACAAATGATTTTGTTTTCAATGTTGAGACCCATCTTCCCTATGCTTTAATGTCTGGTTACAAATTGATATTCAACTTCATAGATTCCTGTGAAGCCATGCCTAGTTTGATCCACGATTGATTCCTCGTTGGATTTTTTTTGTCTAATACTATGTTATTTTCCTTTTCATGACCGCTTCATGTAAATATTGTGAACAATGGCGGAGCTCTGTGAGGGCCAACCAGGGCCATCGCCCCCAGCCCACAAGATTTTCTTTGAGTATCCCTTACCATATAGCCCATATAATCAAGGGAAATCGGCCGAAAACATGTTCGGCTGC
>NW_021228937.1:0-397 GCF_002162155.2 Triticum dicoccoides | reverse complement strand
TTTTTTTTAAATTTTTGTCAAAACTACTAATGGCGCACCGTGGGAGTGGTGCGCCATTACTAGTTGAACTAGTAATGGCGCACCATGCCACGATGCGCCATTAGTAACTTGGCCACCACTTCCACCGAATGCACCCCCCCGGTGGATCGCCTTTTTAGTTTTAAACAAATAAAAGAAAATGATGAAAATGTCAAAAAAATAAAAGAAAATAAGTTTCCCATGTGATATGTGGTCTAGTTGTTGGGAAAATTTGCAAATACGAATTTCGACTTCATTTGCAAAATCTCTCGAGAATTTGTAAAAATGAGCATAACTTTTGCATACTAACTCGGATGAAAAAGTTTTTTATATGAAAAATCATCTACTCGAAAAGTTTTTCGGAGAGGACGCCGAAAAC
>NW_021228936.1:0-1507 GCF_002162155.2 Triticum dicoccoides | reverse complement strand
AGGGTTAACATCATCTATTCGAATAGCCGTGTCCACGGAAAAGGACTTCTGGGTTGCTTATATCAGTTCATAGACAAGTGAAAGTGGATACTCTAAAATACGCAAGATAAGCGTGAGTGCTATGGATGGCGTTCTCGTAGGGAGACGGGAGCGGATCCATAGTGGTGTATTGATATGGTGAATATGTGGACTCGTGTGCGCCACCTCAAAAGAGTTACTTGCAGTCGTAGTTCAGGATAGCCACCGAGTCAAAGCTGGCTTGCTGCAGTTAAACCCCACCACCCCTTTGTTGATAATGATGCATATGTAGATAGTTCTGATGTAAGTCTTGCTGGGTACATTTGTACTCACGTTTGCCTATTTTATGTTTTTGCAGAGAGACTTCAGTCTCACTAGTAGTTCTGCTTGGACTTCGACGTTTAGCTTGTTACCTCAGCTACGATCTTGTGCCCTCGGCAGTATCTGGTAGATAGTTAGGCTTCTCAGCCTTTTTCATTTATAGTTGTCTATACTCAGACATGATAGCTTCCACTTGTGCTTTGACTTGTATGCTCTGATTGTTGGGTCATGAGACCCATGTTTGTAACGTCTCGCTCCTCGGAGCCTATTGAATAAACTACTTGAGTCGTAGAGTCATTTTGTGATGCCATGGTGTATTGCACATATCGAGCATATTGTGTGTATGTTATTGAAATGCTTGGTATGTGTGGGATCTGACTATCTAGTTGTTTATCTTTAGTAGCCTCTCTTACCGGGAAATGTCTCCTAGTGTTTCCAATGGTAGCTTGCTACTGCTCCGGAACACTTAGGCTGGCCGGCATGTGTCCTTCTTCGTTCCTGTGTCTGTCCCTTTGGGGAAATGTCACGCGATGAATACCGGAGTCCTGTTAGCCCGCTACAGCCCGGTTCACCGGAGTCCTGCTAGCCCAGTGCTACAGCCTGGATTCACTCGCTGATGACCGACACGTTCGATGCTGGGTCATGGATGCCTGTCCCTGTAAGTTTGTGCCACTTTGGGTTTACGACTAGCCATGTCAGCCCGGGCTCCTTATCATATGGATGCTAGCGACACTGTCATATACGTGTGCCAAAAGGCGCAAACGGTCCCGGGTAAAGGTAAGGCGACACCCGTGGGAATACCGTGTGTGAGGCCGCAAAGTGATATGAAGTGTTACATGCTAGATCTATGTGGCATCGAGTCGGGGTCCTGACAGTTAAAAAAATTCTGAGTGGAGAGCAATCCTTCCACTCGGGGGCTTAGCTGCAACCCCGTAATCGCCTAAGTTAAAAACATTCCAAGTGGAGAGCAATCCTCCCACTCGGGGGGCTTAGCTGCGACCCCGTAATCGCCTAAGTTAAAAACATTCCAAGTGGAGAGCAATCCTCCCACTCGGGGGCTTAGCTGCGACCCCGTAATCGCCTAAGTTAAAAACATTCCGAGTGGTGAGCAATCCTCCCACTCGGGGGCTTAGTCGCGACCCCGTAATCGCCTAAGTTAAAAACATTC
>NW_021228935.1:0-2553 GCF_002162155.2 Triticum dicoccoides | reverse complement strand
GTCCGTCGGCATCGAAGGTGCACGCCGGGCTTTCGCCCGTGTGAAGGGGCAATGGGCCAAGCTAGACGCCGTGAAGCTGATTAAGGAAGGGCCGCCGGAGGGCAAGGAGCGTCGCCACCCCGAGATGTACTATGAGGGTGTCCTGAAGGGTGCTCGTCTCGTAGCGGACGGGTGTACGAAAGATATAATGTTCGAGTAAATTCGCTCGTGTAATCCTGTATTTATGAAAACTTGTTCATATGCGCTATGCAACGCTTGTTTGAATTTAAAATATTACCTTCTTTTCGGCTGTTCATCAAATATGAGAGATGGCTAGTCGTCGGCTTCTGCCCCCACGCCACGAGTGCTGGGGTGTTCGGGATAAACCTGAGCACTCTTGTTCCCATTGTTGGGTTCTTCGAGGGAGGTGCTTAGCACAACGAACAAGGCAATCGTACTATAATGCGTTAGCACTCTCACTTAGCCATAGAATTCTATAATTTTAAATTTCGGTGAAGCCCCTAGTATCGGAAGGCCGAATTCGGAGTGCGATACACGCCTTAAGCCGGACAGGGCCGACTCCTCGCTCTAAGCGGCATAAGCCTTTAGGGACTCGAAACCTCTCGAACAGCAACCAGTCTCTCGCCTTATATATCATGACAGTCAGTTTTAGCATTCTCTACTGAGGTGCTTAGCCCAGCAGAACCGGGGCACAATCGCAGTAGTTCTCCCAGTGCTACCGTAG
This sequence comes from Triticum dicoccoides, assembly GCF_002162155.2. Taxonomy (NCBI): domain Eukaryota; kingdom Viridiplantae; phylum Streptophyta; class Magnoliopsida; order Poales; family Poaceae; genus Triticum; species Triticum dicoccoides. The sequence goes on along the minus strand of NW_021228935.1, from coordinate 1,829 downwards.
CCGATATAGCGGAACGTAAGGTACCAAAACATGGGAGCCGGGCAAACCTAACTATTGACCCAAGACATGATTCGGAGTTGATGCATATAATGTTATAAGTTTGGGGTGCCGCACTGTCGAAAGTGTTCGGACTTCTCACGCCATATTATGGGGTATGCTTAAGCCCCTGGCGTATTGGCCGTACCAGAGTGTACGGGTGCTGGATGTCATAAATGAACATATATAAAAAGCAGAGTGCAATAATAGTCTTAATGCTATGCATTTTTTATTCAAAAAGGGTGCGTTAAAGCAGAATGATACAAGTAGTGCGATAAGCAAAAAGTAGGTCTGTTTGACATGTCCCTTCCAAGGGCAAGCTGAGGAATGGTACTAAAGCAAATATTTCACTCGTTATCGTAATCCACCTGGGAGTTCCGTGGTGTGATGTAGCTTTCTGCCTCCTTGGATAATGCATCATGTGTTCGGCAATCACGCTGCCGGACAGGATTTCCAGAGATTGAAGTCCTGAAAGAGAAAAATAACAAAGCGGGAAGCCCCTAGTGTGGTTTAAGCCGCGACTTGGGGCGTGCCACCGTCGTGCCCCCCTCCCCGCCTGTGACCATGGTATTTTTAATATGTAATTATGTACGCGTGGCACGGATTTCACTGTTTGGCTGGGACCGGGCTGGTGGCCGCATTGCTATGCGAGCTCGGAACGTGCCAGGCGGTCATGTTGCCGATTACTCCGGGCGCGCTTGAAGGTGTCCGGGACCTTAAACGCCGAACTGGTGGATTGCCTTAAGAGGTTGCTTTGCGCTTCTGCTACGAGGGCCACAGTGTGCTCCTCCATTCGGAGAGAGCGCTATGTGTTTCCATTAACTGTAATAACCCCCCGAGGTCCTGGCATCTTGAGCTTGAGGTATGCCTAATGCGGTACCGCATTGAATCTCGCAAATGCGGTTCGCCCGAGCAGTGCATGATAACCACTGTGGATCGGGACTATATCGAAGATTAACTCTTCGCTTCGGAAGTTATCCGGGGATCCGAAGACCACTTCTAGTGTGACTGAGCCTGTGCAATGGGCCTCTACACCTAGTATGACGCCTTTAAAGGTCGTTTTTGTGGGTTTGATCCTTGAGGGGTCTATACCCATTTTTCTCACGGTGTCCTGATAAAGCAGGTTCAGGCTGCTGCCACCATCCATAAGGACTCGAGTAACGTGAAATCCGTCAATGATTGGATCTAGGACCAGTGCGGCGAATCCACCATGACAGGAGGACCATGGGTTGAACTTTGGGGCGACTGGCTCCAACGCATACACGTCCCTGAGCGCACTCTTCCGCTCCCTCTTGGGGATGTGGGTTGCGTATATCATGTTCACCGTCTGCACTTGTTGGGGGAACCTCTTCTGTCCTCCGGTGTTCGGCTGCCGAGGCTCTTCCTCGTCATCGCTATGTGGCCCCTTATCTTTGTTTTCGGCAATTAACTTGCCGGCCTGCTTGAACACCCAACAATCCCTGTTGGTATGGTTGGCTGGCTTGTCTGGGGTGTCGTGTATTTGACACGAGCGATCGAGTATACGGTCCAAACTGGACGGGCCCGGAGTGCTTCGTTTGAATGGCTTTTTCCGCTGACCGGGTTTAGAGCCTTTGAATCCGGCATTGACTGCCGTATCCTCAATATTATCGCTGTTAATGCGGCACTTATGTTTGTTGCGACATGACCTGCTATTGCCGTCCTTGGTATCCGAAGTACCATGGTTCTTTGATATGTTATTACTGCGAGCCAGCCAGCTGTCTTCTCCCGCACAAAAGTGGGTCATGAGTGTCGTGAGGGCTGCCATAGATTTC
>NW_021228934.1:0-2873 GCF_002162155.2 Triticum dicoccoides | reverse complement strand
GTGCTACTCATGCTTCGATGATCTAGACCTTGTGTGATTGATCTCTTGTCAGTTGAGTGTTTCTCTCGTTTTCCCCCGTGATTCTCTTCGTTTTCTTCCGCTCGTTCTTCATGTCTCCCCATAGGATCCACTCCAAACGTGAAAGATCGGCCCCTAGGGTTCCGCCCTACATCATTTTGGTATCATGAGCCATGTTGATCACGTTTTTGGAGCCCCTACCCTTTGTTTTCTAGCTTGATTTTATTGATTTCATCCTAAATCTGAAAATCCCCACCAAAAATAGCCCTAATTTTTTTTGATTTGTTGGTTTGATGGTGTTTTGTTGATTTTGATCCATGGACTTGCTTGGTTTCGAGTGGATCTAGCATCTCCCCAAGTTTCCCCATCTTCCATCCACGAAATCTCCGCAATTTTGCCCCCGAAATCATCAATTTCCGCCCCCAAAATCGAGTTCCTCGAGTTCATCCTCGGATTGGGAGCCCGGACATCCGGCCCGGCCAGCGGACATCCGGCCTGCCCGGACATCTGGCCATTGGCCCGGACATCCGGCCCCTGGAGCGCATTTCGCGCACGGTTCTGGACATACAGCCTCCGGAAATCCGGCCACACCACCGGATATCCGGCCCCTCTAGATTTCAGCCTCCCCGTTTGACTGTTTCGGCCATAACTAATTCATCCGAACTCCGATTTTGATGTTCTTTAGCTCGCTTTGAAGCTCTTGACATCCCCCTTCCCACAAAAATACCACCAACATCATTTGACTCCATCAAATTTTCCAAAATTTGGCAAGTTTGCCTAGGCCCTCCACCATGTCATCCGCATAGCCACCACCGACTTCCGCAACCTAACCCATTTTGTTCACGATAGAATTAGTGGTTGCTTGAGTAGTGATTCGGGTCTCCTAAGGTGTTTCGGCTACTTAGGGATGATTGCTTCTTCATCAACCACCACCACCACTTCTGCATAGACATGCCTACGATACATTTCGCAACTTAACCCAATTTTATTTGAGTTGTGGCTTGTGTATCCTAAGGTGTTTCGGCTACTTAGGGACGGCAACTTCAACTCCGACACATGTATAGCCCATCATCCCACTTCCGCATTGCCAAGTGCAAACCACCACCGCTTTCCACTACCACCATTTTGACATTTGACGTTTGAGATTCTGAGTTCGCGGTTTTTCCATTTCCTAAGGTGTTTCGGCTACTTAGGGACGAGTCTCCATCATCTTGGTTTCTACATCAAGAACACCGCTACTCATCATCGCCGGACGGTAACCTCCATATCATCTTGGTATTGTGGTATCCCTCCATTGTATATTCCCCTTGCCATTGCATTATTAACCCCTAGTCCATTTTGCGTTACTTGCCTATCGAGACTAGCCATTTGAGTATTGCCGGCAACGTTACTTGTGCACATTAGTGATCATACTTCCCATTGCATACATACCATATCAGTGTGGTGCATATATTGGTATCATATCATGTGTCACAAGTTTATTCCCGCATATACACAATTGCTATCTTGGTTTGTGCATTGTGCAAAAGTGGCCATAAAAAAGAGAATAAAGCTTTTAAGCAAAAGAGAAGAGAGCAAAGAAGCTTGTAAGCAAGTGCCATAGCATCATACCACATTGCATATAAGATTGTCATATCCGATCATCTTGGATCATCTTGAGAGAAACACCGGGAACCATACATACATAGCATACTTGGGATAGAAAGTATATCCATTTTGCATCTTATAGGTAGTGCACAAGTGTCGTATCCGCCTATTGGGCAATCGTGCTAGCGTCTCTCTTGAGTTGTGCAACACGAGCGTTTCCGTGGATTCCACATTTTGTGCTCATCCCTTGGTTGCACGACCCCATTTATCTATCCGTGTGTGTGTTTCCGTGTACCTTTCATTGCTATTGGTCCATTTGTTTCACTTGCGAATTTGTGAATCTCTTTCAATATTATTGACTCTTGCTAACATTTTGCATTAAATTTTTGTGCCACTATCCTCACCGAGCTCCACCATAAGCTTTTACTTGTGTAGGTGTGAGAATCGACAAGGATTGGTACCAATAGTGCTATTTCATTGTCCGCATTTGAGTGAACTTGATTCATTGTCAACATCGGTCAAGGTACATTGGTATAAGTTCTTCTCTTTCTCCCACTCATATTTGCTCGAGTCTTGTGATGGATAGGCAAGGCATTTCCTCTCCGGTCCTCGACAACAACAACGGCATGAACAACTACATCACCAAAGTGTCACTCTTCGATCTACAACGACAAATACAAGGCGCACAATCAAGATTACGAGAGCACATCGAGAAGAAGCTTTCCACACATAAAGAGGAGCAAGATGCAAGGATGGAGGAGATTTGGGCCTTGATCAAGTCTTCTTCCACTTAGTCATCTTCAAGGCGGCGACATTCAAGCCACAAGTCTTCGGAGCGCGAAAAAGATGCAAGTGCAAGTCGTCCACGTCCACATCTACATGGCGACCACCATCACGTTCATGATCCACATTGTCATGAAGGGCAAGTCACCTCCAAGCATCATGTGCACGACGACAACGAATGCCATCATCATGAAGATGCTCCACAAGCGCATAAGCACAAGTCCCAACAAGCCCTACATCACGCCAAGTCGAAGCTTCATGAGCAAAAGAGAAGACCGCGAGACGACCACCACCAAGATGGAGATACGGCTACATCAACCACTTCGACATCTTCGCCAAGTGCTATCAAGGCATCTTCGCCTTTGGACATACGGCATCTTCGCCTACTTCCCATGAGTATGCCTACAATGACTTCCTCAAGTCCAAGGCGACCACCTACGAGCGAGGGTGACACTTCCATCTTCGGAAGCCTCCCAAGGAAGATG
>NW_021228933.1:0-2484 GCF_002162155.2 Triticum dicoccoides | reverse complement strand
TGGGATCCCTATATATAGTGGGGTAGGAGGGCCTCCCAAACATACCTTATGCCTTTGGTGCAGCCCCTCCCTCTCTCCCAAGTTCTCCTCCTCTTCTCCCATGGTGCTTGGCGAAGCCCTGCGGGATTGCCACGCTCCTCCACCACCACCACGCCGTTGTGCTGCTGTTGGATGGAGTCTTCCTCAACCTCTCCCTCTCTCCTTGCTGGATCAAGGCGTGGGAGACGTCACCGGGCTGTACGTGTGTTGAACGCGGAGGTGCCGTCCGTTCGGCACTTGATCATCGGTGATCTGAATCACGACGAGTACGACTCCATCAACCCCGTTCACTTGAACGCTTCCGCTTAGCGATCTACAAGGGTATGTAGATGCACTCCCCTTTCTACTCGTTGCTGGTCTCTCCATAGATAGATCTTGGTGTTACGTAGGAAAATTTTTGAATTTCTGCTACGTTCCCCAACAATATATATATAAGTTTATGTCCTCTACAGCATTCACTTATGGCTATTTCTTCAAGTTGCATTTTCTGCTAAGTGAATGTGATCGGACCCTTCCCCCTCTATGCTATACTCAACCCAATCTATTCACAAATTCTTCATGTGTGTTCTATTTGAAACTCGTTCAAAATCTTCACTGTGTCCTTGTCAGCTGAAGAATTTGCGAACGAACTTTAAAATTAATCTTATCAAAATTTTTGGTTTTACCGCACAATCTGTTCCGGATCCCATGATAGACTTATCTATTCACCCACGATCTCCACTCCTCAGTACGTGGGTGACACATGTCAAGCGAAGGAGAAGGGTCAGGGGCAGGTTCGTCCTAAATCTTCGGGCGAACAGTTTTTCACTGCGACTATAAATACCCCCTCATCCCTTCCTCACTTCCTTTACTCCGCTCGACCGCTCTCTCTCTCTCGCTCGAGCTCCTCAAACCCTAGCGCCGCCGCTACTCCATCATCGCTGGTGAGGAAGAGCTTCACTGCCTCGACCTCGTCGCCGTCGTACTCGCGCCGACCGCGGAAATCTTCACTCCGCCGCCGCCGTAGCTGTCTTCCTTCGCCAAGTTAGGGCGTGGAAGATCTACATCGACGAACTTCACTATTCTGCTTCTCGGTCGTCATGTTCTTCATCCAGGGTAATTAAAAATTACATTTACTACCCCTTTTGATTCGATATTTCACAAAAAAATCTTCAAAGGTGTTTTATTCTTCAAATCCTCACACCCAAAACACCTCACTAGTCATATGTTCTTGATTCGTTTCTCTAAGCATCATTTTTCTTCAAGATTCCTCAGTTGTGTGGATCCTCGATCTATACAACTCTGGAACCTAAGAAAAAGAACGCTTAGTGAAATTCTTCAAGGCCATCTTGTCAAATTCCTCAAACTTGTTCTTTTTGAAAAACCTTCTGAGAACGCATATGACCTCTCCAAATTCCTCGCAACTATACTCTGTTCACAGGTACTCATGTCCGCTGCTAAATCACTAGGTTCTCATCAACTTAACTCATTTGCAGCGTTCCTCGAAGAAAAGTTGCACACTTCTTCAGAAAATTCGATTGTTCAAATTCCTCATCTGAAGAATATGGCTGATGGTAAGAAGCCGCAGAAAGGAGGAAAGAAGCCTGAGGTCATGACTGCTTTTGAAATGCCTGAGGACCTCTATACTGACTGTTGCACACCTGATGAGGCTAAGTACGGAAAAGAAACCTAAACTCAGTGCAAGGTGCGCATACAGAAGATTGAACGGAGATGGGCAAGAGAATGGAGGGAGTACAGATATGTGACTCCAAAGTATATGAAGAAATTCACACTTAATCCTCCATGCCCAAGAGCTCCATTGGCACCTGGCCAAAGAGCTGACCCCACCAGCATCAAGCGTGGTGAGGATTTTTCTGAAGAATGGGCCAAACGCCAAGCTAAGCTGGCAAGACAAGCCAAAGAAGTAGTGAGGAATTCAATGAAGACTCTGCTCCTGCTACTGCCACTGTGGCCTGTGTCAAGCCAAGAAAATCAATGGCAAAGAAGCCTGCTCACAAGCCAAATGCTTCACCAACTATGCCCTCACGGCCAAGTTCCTCAGCAATGCCCTCACAGCCAGAATCTTCAATGCCCTCACGGCCAGATTCTTCAAAGCCCTCACGGCCAGTACCAACTACTACTCCTCCTCCAAAGTCCTCAGTTGCTCCAGCAAAGTCCTCAACACCTGTGCATCTGGCCACGTGCCAAAGGACAACAGGCATCTCTATTGCCTCTGGTGCCTCAGCAAGTTCCTCAGCTGCACCAAAATCTTTATCAGGCCCCACTCTGTTGAAGACTAAGGCAACGACTGGTCAAGGTCCTCGGCCAAGTCCGAAGAAGAAACAGGTTGCCTTCCATGTGCCATCTAACAATGAAGCTGATGATGATGAACTTGCAGAAATCATCAGAGACCGACAAGAAAGGGCCGCTAGAGCCAAAGGCACAAATGTGCCACTGCTTTTGGAT
>NW_021228932.1:0-2174 GCF_002162155.2 Triticum dicoccoides | reverse complement strand
TGGCAAGGCACACTTCAGGTGCGGTACACAGCATAGCATACCGTATAGAGCCTATGACAAAAGCATAGGGGACGACCTTCGTCCTTCCTCTTTCTTCTGCTGTGGTTGAGCTTTAAGTCTTAACTTCATACCTTACAACTCAGGCAAGAACTCCTTCTTTGACTGATCCATCTTGAACACCTTCAAGATCATGTCAAGGTATGTGCTCATTTGAAAGTACCATTAAGAATTTTGATCTATCCTTATAGATCTTGATGCTCAATGTTCAAGTAGCTTAATCCAGGTTTTCTATTGAAAAACACTTTCCAAATAATCCTATATGCTTTCCAGAAATTCTACGTCATTTCTGATCAACAATATATCAACAACATATATTCATCAGAAATTCTATAGTGTTCCCACTCACTTCTTTGGAAATACAAGTTTCTCATAAACTTTGTATACACCCAAAACTTTGATCATCTCATCAAAGCATACATTCCAACTCCGAGATGCTTACTCCAGTCCTTAGAAGGATTGCTGGAGCTTTGCATACTTATTTAGCATCTTTCAGGATTGACAAAACCTTCCGGTTGTACCACATACAACCTTTCCTCAAGAAAATCATCGAGGAAACAATGTTTTGACATCCTATCTGCAAGATTTCATAAATAATGCAGTAATCACTAATATAATTCCAACAGACTCTTAGCATCGCTACGAGTGAGAAAGTCTCATCGTAGTCAACTCCTTGAACTTGTCGGAAAACATCTTAACGACAAGTCGAGCTTTCTTAATGGTGACATTTACCATCATTGTCTGTCTTCCTTCTAAAATCCATCTACACACAACAGCCTTATGACCATCGAGCTGTTCTGTCAAAGTCTACACTTTGTTTCCATACATGGATCCTCTCTCGGATTTTATGGCCTCGAGCCATTTATCAGAATCCGGGCCCACCATCGCTTCTCCATAGCTCGTAGGTTCATTGTTGTCTAGCAACATGACTTCCAAGACAGGATTACGTACCACTCTGAAGTAGTACGCATCCTTGTCATCCCACGAGGTTTGGTAGTGACTTGATCTGAAGTTTCATGATCACTATCATAAGCTTCCACTTCAATTGGTGTAGGTGCCACAGGAACAACTTCCTGTGCCCTGCCACACACTAGTTGAAGAGACGGTTCAATAACCTCATCAAGTCCCCACCATCCTCCCACTCAATTCTTTCGAGAGAAACTTTTCCTCGAGAAAGGACCCGATTCTAGAAACAATCCCTTATTGCTTTCGGATCTGAGACAGGAGGTATACCCAACTGTTTTGGGTGTCCTATGAAGATGCATTTATCTGCTTTGGGTTCGAGCTTATCAGCCTGAAACTTTTTCGCATAAGCGTCGCAGCCCCAAACTTTTAAGAAATGACAGCTTAGGTTTCTCTAAACCATAGTTCATACGGTGTCATCTCAACGGAATTACGTGGTGCCCCTTTTAAAGTGAATGTGGTTGTCTCTAATGCCTAACCCATAAACTATTGTGGTAATTCGATAAGAGACATCATGGTATGCATCATATCTAATAGGGTGCAGTTATGATGTTCGGACACACCATCACACTATGGTGTTCCAGGCTGTATTAGTTGTGAAACAATTTCCACAATGTCTTAATTCTGTGCCAAACTCGTAATTCAGATATTCATCTCTATGATCATATCATAGATATTTTATCCTCTTGTCACGGCGATCTTTCAACTTCACCCTGAAATTACTTGAACCTTTCAATAATTCAGACTCGTGATTCATCAAGTAAATATACTCAACATCTACTCAAATCATCTGTGAAGTAAGAACATAACGATATCCACTACATGCCTTAGCACTCATTGGATTGCACACATCAAAATGTATTACTTCCAACAAGTTGCTTTCTAGTTCCATTTTACTGAAAACGAGGCTTTCAGTCATCTTGCCCATGTGGTATGATTTGCATGTCTCAAGTGATTCAAAATCAAGTGAGTCCAAACGATCCATCTGTATAGAGTTTCTTCATGCATATCTACCAACAAACATGGTTCGCATGTCTCAATCCTTTCAAAAATGAGTGAGTCCAAAGATCCATCAACATGGAGCTTCTTCATGCGTTTTATACCGATATGACTTAAGTGGCAGTGCCACAAGTAGGTGGTACTATCATTACTAT
>NW_021228931.1:0-2207 GCF_002162155.2 Triticum dicoccoides | reverse complement strand
TTTGTAGATTTAGCCGGTGGACTTGGACCTTCTACTACACTATAAGTACCAGCAGAATCTCGACGGCAGAACCTTCTCCGTTTCACCCGACGAGTAACAACCCTCCCTACTATATTATTTTCCTTGCTCTTTTTTGACTTTGCCATGTCAAGCTGTACCCACAACACAAAAGAATAAAATCACTCTTCAGAACTCATTGATGCATGATACACACAAGCAATACTTTGATGTAAGACAACCGTATGAGGATGGAATATGTAAGAAAAATAGGACGGCATGACATATTCACAGCTACGATGTGCAAACTAAGCAGAAGGATTTTCAAGAAAATAGAAGTAATGCAAGCTATACAACATATGAAACATGCAACCAATATTACTCTGCCAAGTTAAAAGTGTCTTGTCATAAGTGGCAATTCGAAAAATTGGAAGCAGTACAACATAGAAATCAATGCAAGATGCAACCACTATCAAACTGCCATGTTAAAAGCGTCCAATCATGAGTTACTGATGCGAGATACACAACAGCAGTACTTTGATGTAAGAACATGGTATGATAGATAGATGCAGTGTATTCTAGACACAGAAAGCCATGTCATATGCACATGTATAACGTATAAACTCAGCAGGTGCAATTTAATCAAAATAGAAGAAATACAGGCTAGACAACATATGCAACATGAAACCAGTTATCACACTGTCAACTTAGAGCAAGCACCTGCGATGGTGGGGTGCGGGAGATGAACTCATCATGTAGACATGGGACTTCAACTTCATTAGCAGTAGCAGTGGCAAATCTAGAGAGTCTCTATTTGCGTCGGTGCGGAGTACCACCACCAACCCCTAACTTACTCTTTTCCTTCCTATTTTCTGATATTGCCTTATGAAGTCAAAACCACAAGAAGATGAATAAAATTAGCTCTGCATAACTGGTTGATGCATGATACAGACGAACACTACTTTGATGTAAGGCAAGCGCAAGATAGGAGGATGGAATATATACAAAAAAAGACAGCGTTTCATATTCACACGTACAATAGGAGGATGGAATATGTATGAAAAATAGTAAGCGGAAGGCATTTCAAAAAAATTAGAAGAAATGAAAGCTAGGCACCATATGAACATGCATCCAATATCACTATATCAGGTAAAAAGTGTCTCGTCGTAAGTGCCGTTTCAAGAAATTAGAAGCAGTACAAGCTAGAAGACAATGCAAGATGCAACCTACATCACAGTCCGAAGTTAAATGTGTCTTATGGGTAAGTGATCGTTGCAGGTATAAGTTGTAAGCTACGCAGATGCAATTCTACATAATCATAAGCAATACAAACTAGACATCATACGGAAAATGCAACCAATTATAACAGTTCCAAGTAAGAGCAAGCACCTGTGATGGTGGAGTAGGGGAGATGTGCTCATCATGTACACGTATGTTCTAGAAACAGGAACACGTGTCATATTCACAAGCATTATGTGTAAAGTAAGCAGATGCAATTCAAGTTAGAAGCAATACAAGCTAGGCATCATACGCAATATGCAACCACATATAATAGTGTCAAGTTAGAGCAAGCACCTATGATGGTGGAGTAGGGGAGATGTGCTCATCATCTACACAGCTATGTTGACTATCCAGCCTTGTGTTGTCTTGCGAATCTTGTTCGGAGGATGGCGGAGTAGAATCTGTAGAGACCCCCTGCTTGAGATGCTCCAAAGGACCACCATCATCCACTGCCAGACTAATTTCCTTCAGCTGTTATGATTTTGCATTGTGAAGTCAAACCGATAAGAAAAAGGAATAAAATTTGCTCTTCAGAACTCATTCATGCATGATACTGATGAACACTACTCGGATGAAAGGCAAACACATGATGCAAGGATGGAATATGTATGAAAAACAGGATGGTGTGACATATTCACACGTATGATGTGGTAACTAAGCAGAAGGCATTTCAAAAAATTAGAAGCACTGCAAGCTAGACACCATATGAAAGATGCAACCAATATCACTCTGCCAAGTTCAAACTGTATGGCGTTTCAACAAATTAGAAGCAGTATATGCTAGAAATCATATGCAAGACACAACCAATATTACAGTGGCGACTTAGAGGTGCCTTATCATAAGTGACTGATGTGGGATATGCAAGAATAGTAGTCTGATGTAGAAACAGGAACACATGTCATATTCATAGGTATTATGTGTAAAGTAAG
>NW_021228930.1:0-686 GCF_002162155.2 Triticum dicoccoides | reverse complement strand
ACTATCAACTTTCAACTAAATTTTTCTCTAGGAACATATCTAAACAGTAGAACTATAGCGTGAGCTATGACATAATTTGCAAAATCCTTTTTGACTATGTTCAGGATAATTAAGTTCATCTTATGAACTCCCACTCAGATAGACATCCCTCTAGTCATCTAAGTGATTACATGATCCGAGTCAACTAGGCCGTGTCCGATCATCACGTGAGACAGACTAGTCAACGTCGGTGAACATCTTCATGTTGATCGTATCTACCATACGACTCATGCTCGACCTTTCGGTCTTCTATGTTCCGAGGCCATGTCTATGCACATGCTAGGCTCGTCAAGTTAACCCTAAGTGTTTTGCATGTGTAAAACTGTCTTACACCCGTTGTATGTGAACGTAAGGATCTATCACACCCGATCATCACGTGGTGCTTCGAAACGACGAACTGTAGCAATGGTGCACAGTTAGGGGAGAACACTTCTTGAAATTTTAATGAGGGATCATCTTATTTACTACCGTCGTTCTAAGAAAATAAGATGTATAAACATGATAAACATCACATGTAATCAAATAATAGTGACATGATATGGCCAATATCATATAGCTCCTTTGATCTCCATCTTGGGGCTCCATGATCATCTTGTCACCGGCATGACACCATGATCTCCATCATCGTGTCTTCATGAAGTTGTCTC
>NW_021228929.1:0-415 GCF_002162155.2 Triticum dicoccoides | reverse complement strand
ATAATCGTAGACATGGATTGGGTTTGAGAGTATCCATGACAGATGTGAGATTGTTAATTAATGGTTAACTTAAGGTGGCTACTTAAACACACATCTGGGTGGATTGGTTGCGGGCACCTGGAGAATCCAGTGTTGTCCTAGGATATCCCGGAGTACCCGTGTGATAATCCTATGGTTCTCCACCCTGGCTCAAAGGGATCATAAGATTATTCATGCTAGAAACTTCAGTGTGCAGCCACAAGCTATTATGGGCTCTAGCATAGTGGAGTAAGTTGCATGACCTCTTCAAGTGGTAGGCTAGCAGATGTAGGGGATGTAGGTTGGTACGGTCAACCCGGGGTTAGAGTTAATGCTTCTGAAAAACTGTGTCTCAATCATCCATTTCTCAAACACCATGTAGTGCGAGAAATCCAAC
>NW_021228928.1:0-1336 GCF_002162155.2 Triticum dicoccoides | reverse complement strand
ACAAGTGAGTTGTGGACGATATAAGTCATACTGCCTACCAGCATGTCATACTTTGGTTCAGCGGTATTGTGAGATGAAGCGGCCCGGACCGACATTACGCGTACGCTTACGCGAGACTGGTTCCACCGTTACGAGCACTCGTGCTTAAAGGTGGCTGGCGGGTGTCTGTCTCTCTCACTTTAGTTGAACCGAGTGTGGCTACGCCCGGTCCTTGTGAAGGTTAAAACGGAGTCTATTTGACAAACTATCGTTGTGGTTTTGATGCGTAGGTGAGATTGGTTCTTGCTTAAGCCCGTAGCAGCCACGTAAAATTTGCAACAACAAAGTAGAGGATGTCTAACTTGTTTTTGCAGGGCATGTTGTGATGTGATATGGCCAAGACATGATGCTATATTTTATTGTATGAGATGATCATGTTTTGTAACCGAAGTTATCGGCAACTGGCAGGAGCCATATGGTTGTCGCTTTATTGTATGAAATGCAAACGCCCTGTAATTTCTTTACTTTATCACTAAGCGGTAGCGATAGTCGTAGAAGCAATAGATGGCGTAACGACAACGATGCTACGATGGAGATCAAGGTGTCACGCCGGTGACGATGGTGATCACGACGGTGCTTCGAAGATGGAGATCACAAGCACAAGATGATGATGGCCATATCATATCACTTATATTGATTGCATGTGATGTTTATCCTTTATGCATCTTATCTTGCTTTGATTGACGGTAGCATTTTAAGATGATCTCTCACTAATTATCAAGAAGTGTTCTCCCTGAGTATGCACCGTTGCGAAAGTTCTTCGTGCTGAGACACCACGTGATGATCGGGTGTGATAGGCTCTACGTTCAAATACAACGGGTGAAAAACAGTTGCACACGCGGAATACTCAGGTTATACTTGACGAGCCTAGCATATACAGATATGGCCTCGGAACACGGGGACCGAAAGGTCGAGCGTGAATCATATAGTAGATATGATCAACATAGAGATGTTCACCATTGAAACTACTCCATCTCACGTGATGATCGGACATGGTTTAGTTGATTTGGATCACGTAATCACTTAGATGACTAGAGAGATGTCTGTCTAAGTGGGAGTTCTTTAATAATATGATTAATTGAACTTAAATTTATCATGAACTTAGTACCTGATAGTATTTTGCTTGTCTATGTTTGTTTGTAGATAGATGGCTCGTGCTGTTGTTCCGTTGAATTTTAATGCGTTCCTTGAGAAAACAAAATTGAAAGATGATGGTAGCAATTACACGGACTGGGTCCGTAACCTGAGGATTATCCTCATTGCTGCACAGAAGAGTTACGTCCTGGAAGCACCGCTG
>NW_021228927.1:0-1781 GCF_002162155.2 Triticum dicoccoides | reverse complement strand
ACAATCAAAAGAGCACCTCATGCAACAAATTTGTCACACAACTTTTACCATACGTGCATGCTACAGGACTTGCCAACTTCAACAAAAGTATTTCACAATTTCATAATTATCCACTAGCATGACCCTAACATTACTACCTTTATATCTCAAAACAATTATAAAGCAACAAATTGATCATAGCATCCAATTCACTTCCTATGATAGTTTTTATTATACCCAACTTGGATGCTCATCATTCTAGGACCAATTTGTAACCATAGCAAATACCATGCTGTTCTAAAAGAGTCTCAAAATATTATAAGTGAAGCATGAGAGACTAGCAATTTCATCAAAATTAATCCACCACAATGCTCTAAAAGATATAAGCGAAGCACTAGAGCAAAAACTATCAAGCTCAAAAGATATAAGTGAAGCACATAGAGTATTCTAGCAAATTCTAATCAAGTGGGATTCTCCCAAAAGGTGTGTACAGCAAGGATGATTGTGGTAAACTAAAAAGCAAAGAATAATATAATACATGACGCTCCAAGCAAAACACATATCATGTGGCGAATAAAATTTAGCTCCAAGTTACCAATGGACGAAGACGAAAGAGGGGATGCCTCCCCGGGGCATCCCCAAGCTTAGGCTTTTGGCTATTCTTGAATATCTTGGGGTGCCTTGGGCATCCCCAAGCTTTGGCTCTTGCCACTCCTTATTCCATAGTCCATAAATGCTTTACCCAAAACTTGAAAACATCACAACACAAAACTCAACAGGAAATCTTATAAGCTCCGCTAGTGAAAGAAAAAAAACCACCACATAAGGTACTGTAATAAACTCATTCTTTATTTATTTTGGTGTTAAACTTATTGTATTCCAACTTCTCTATGGTTCATACCCTTACATACTAGCCATAGATGCATCAAAATAAGCAACACACGAAAAACAGAATCTGTCAGAAACAGAACATTCTGTAGAAATCTGTAACTAACGCAAACTTCTGGAACTCTAAAAATCCTACCAAAACAGGATGCACTGGAAATTTGTTTATTGATCAGCAGAAAACGAATCAATGCAAAAGCACGTTTCTATGATTTATTGGTTTTTTTTCGTGAGCGCAAAGTTTCTGTTTTTCAGCTGAATCAAATCAACTATCATCATAGGTTATCCTATAGGTTCTACTTGGCACAAACACTAATTAAAAGATAAAAAAACATCTAAACAGAAAGTAGATGAAAAATTTATTACTAAACAGGAACAAAAAAACAAAAATAAAATTGGGTTGCCTCCCAACTAGCGCTATCGTTTAACGCCCCTAGCTAGGCATAAAAGCGAAGATAGATCTAAGTAGTGCCATCTTTAGCACTTGATTTATACGTAGCTCGCATGATAGATTCTTAAGGTAATTTGACTTTCTTTCTTGGAAAGTTCTCCATGCCTTTCTTTAATGGAAATTGGAATCTAATATTCCCTTCCTTCATATTAATAATCGCACCAATCGTTCTAAGGAAAGGTCTACCAAAAATAATAGGGCAAGAAAGATTGCAATCTATATCAAGAACGATAAAATCTATGGGCACCAAATTTCTATTTGCAACAATGATAACCTAATTGATCCTTCCCATTGGCTTTTTAATGGTGGAATCCGCAAGGTGCAAACTTAAAGAGCAATCATCAAGATCATGGAAACCTAGAATATCACATAAAGTTTTTGGAATCGTGGAAACACTAGCACCCAAATCACACAAAGCAAAACACTCATGATCTTTAATTTTAATCTTTATAGTAGGTTCCCACTC
>NW_021228926.1:0-414 GCF_002162155.2 Triticum dicoccoides | reverse complement strand
CATTGTATCATTTGCATTTGAGGTCATCTTGATATCCAAAATGCTGTTAGAAGGAGGCTTCGTGAGTTAGATTGCAGATCCGTTAGTTCATCGTGCACTTTTGTCATTTTTGCTATATTTAATTCGTGCATGATATGCCTGTGCCCCTTTGGGATGAATTGTTAAGCATTTTGTCTTCTTTCCAGAGGTGTCACCCATGCATTTTTACGATGTGTGTGTTGTCTTGTGCAAGCTTGCGAAGAGAGGTACCTGAGAATGCAGATTTCAGGGACTTAGTGATTTTCACTAAGTCTGGGATATTTTAGTTCATGATGCCATATGTCCAGCTTGTTTCCTAGTGATCCGTGCCTCTTTTGAGGATGATCAGTAAGGGAGTTTTGATATTTATGTTATGCTCTTTCCATCCATGTCTTT
>NW_021228925.1:0-6529 GCF_002162155.2 Triticum dicoccoides | reverse complement strand
AAATTTCTTTGGTTAACGGTCCTTAACGCTGGCTATGTAAATTTCTTTGCTTGGCCACCGCAGCATGGAGCAAAATCTGCGGAATACGCTGCGAAGTCGTCTTCGTGCACACCTTCATTGTTAGAATAAATCCGAGGTCGTTTCGTCAATCTACCGAGGACCAAGCAATCACACAAGCACGACACCGAGATTTGTTAACGAGGTTCATCGATATGGCTACATTCCCGGGGCATGACTACGGACACTCCTCCCCGTGACACCGTCACAATACCGCACCCCAGCCGACCGGGCGCCGGCACACGCCGCCGGCTCCCCCGCGTGCCCGTGCTATTATGTTGGCATAGGCTACATCGTGTGTCTAGCCCCGCTATATATGAGAGGCCTAGGATACAAGTGTCCTATTAGGACACAACTCCTACCCTGTCTACACACAATCCAAAATCAAGTCCAACTGTAACCTACCTTGTACAATAATATTTGACACAACTCTAACAAACTCCACCTTGGCGAATATTCTCCACCACCTTGGATTCATCCGTGCGTCGAACCTCCATGTACATTGGACTTGAGATACGCCATGAGCACCACTGCTACTCCCAGATTCCATGTGACTCCACCTGCAACTGTAGTCCCTTCTCGTCTTCTTAGTAGTCAACGCTCGAGCAAAATTAAGTTCCTCGTTACTCTACCTTGTGCTCCCAACTTCCGAAGTATCCGTCCAACGCCATCACACACCGATCACTCTCTGCCTGAAAGTGAACAACTCACATATTAGACGCCACATATAAGAGTTACCTGAACTCAATGTCACTGCTTTTTCTTGACCGTCTATCTAAAACTTGAAGGAATTTCACCGTCACCCTGTGTCACCCTGAGTCAAATTCATAGTTGTCTCACCCTTTTTCCCGGATAGTTTCTGGCATGTCCCGCAGCTATAGCACTCCGCCTCCTTCTGTCTTGTCATCCATACTTTGCCATGTGCACCGAGCACCACAAAATATACGGCCATGTACTCTCTCTGTTTTGACAATTTCAGACTTTCTGCCACTTTCGTAGATTTCTCATGGTCAACTCTCGTCTATCAACCAGCACCAATAGACCCATTCACCAACTTGAACCTGGTACTCGTTAACACTGCTTCAGCACCCCCTGCACAATTTGCCTGATCACATGTCTAACCTCCAATGCCTTGGCCTGTCGCTGTGTCCCGTGCTTACCGCACGCCTTGCCGCTATCGCCGCGTCGAGCCTCTGCTGTCCTGGTCGAGTCTCTAGAGCCGTGGACCCACACCACTCAAACCCCTACTGCAGAGAACCATCGATCATCACCGACCGATGCCGAGTATCACGTCTCCATCAAAGCACTGGGCCCCAGTCCGATCCACGTGTCTCTCGCTATCCCTGCTGAAATAGGCTTCGACTCTCCATGCATTTACGCCGTAGCCCCTTCATTAGCACAGAGTGAAGTCGTCCATCAGACTCCAGCTCCACCTTCAACATGAATCCATGGTGGTTGTACGTGCCACCCTCCCGCGCCCCGTCGACTCCAGGCTCTCATGTGCACCGTCTTGAATCAACCACGTGCAATAGTCTGTCGAAGCCGCACAAGCCCCTCAGGCCTGCACCACGTGTTTCCACGCCCCAGAAGTCAGCCACCATCAGCATCACGCTCCTATGCCGTCGTCGCTGAAATCACCACCGTCTTTTGCTTTGACCAACATCCCAATTGATCCGTCAGACTGTCCAGTCCAATCCAGCCGAAATTATCCGACTGCAACCATGCTCCACCCTGCATCGTGTCCGCCTCACACATCTTTAAGCATTGCTTTGACGCCCTGTGTATGCATGATCCCTGTCACGACACACTCCAGACTCCTCCGAGCCTTATACGCATGTCGCTTGAGCTTGACCACACCCTTTGTTGCCTGTCCACACGCTCCAAGCAATCTGATCAAACCAACCTAGCGAGATTTCCATGCAAACTCGAACCGGACAAATCCCTTGTCTGCAAATCTTCTTGCCAATGTTTGATTTATTAGCTTCTCCGTGCACCTAGCAGAAAAGAATCAAGTCATCTTGATACATGCCAAACCACTCTTGTGCACACATGTTGGACCTAGCAACCCCTTTTTTTTCACAAACAAATCTCACATGCACTGGCAGGTTTTCCTTCGGCCTTGCACTACATCTGCACACGCAGCCCTCAGCAATCGCACACGTGCACCCAGCCGCACCTCGACCACGCCCTTCATTGAAATAATCTGCCGTCAACTAGAATCCCGTGACGTCACCGCTTCCAATCTCCCGACTCTCCAGCTGTTTTGTACGTTTGTCTTCAACGAACTCGCCGTCAGCTCCTGGTCGGGTGCGAAGCCTATAATCACGATCCAACATGACGCCGTCGATTCATCCTCCGGATCAATGAGTCCGCCTCATAACCTAGCTCTGATACCACTTGTTAGAATAAATCTGAGGCATTCCGTCAATCTACCGAGGACCAAGCAATCACACAGGCACGACACCGAGATTTGTTAGCAAGGTTCACTGATATGGCTACATCCCCGGGGCATGACTACGGGCGCTCCTCCCCGTGACACCGTCACAATACCGCACCCCGGCCGCCCGGGCGCCGGCACACGCCGCCGGCTCCCCCGCGTGCCCGTGCTATTATGTTGGCATATGCTACATCGTGTGTCTAGCCCCGCTATATATGAGAGGCCTAGGATACAAGTGTCCTATTAGGACACAACTCCTACCCTGTCTACACACAATCCAAAACCAAGTCCAACTGTAACCTACCTTGTACAATAATATTCGACACAACTCTAACATCCATGGTAATTATCACGTCTTGCACTCTATTTTCAGATGACACAACTTATTTATGTTTGTTTCAATTATTTGTGTTTTGACTGTAGATTTGCCTTAAATCATCTAAACTATGTACGAAATATGTGTTTGCTG
Organism: Triticum dicoccoides; assembly: GCF_002162155.2. Classification (NCBI taxonomy): domain Eukaryota; kingdom Viridiplantae; phylum Streptophyta; class Magnoliopsida; order Poales; family Poaceae; genus Triticum; species Triticum dicoccoides. Next base: position 3,566 of record NW_021228925.1, on the reverse strand, counting down.
ACAATCGGGACGGCTATTGGAGGCCTTGCAATGCTCTATATTGTGCCCCGTACAAATGGGAGCCCAGTATTTAAGGAAGTAGTGTTAGGTTTGCCGCCTAAACCAACAAAGCAAGATGATTAGCATTCAGATGCATTTCCCAACTAATAAGTGTCTGAGTATTTTTGGCGCATGCCCGTGGGGTAACACGTCGTGCCCCGTCGATACGTGTATATGCTATTTTTGGCTCATGTGACGAAAAATAAGAGTTTCATATGTGCAAACTTGTAGTTAGAACTCAGTAGTCACAAGAAAGGAAGCTATTGATACATTTATATCATCACGAGTACTACATTTCTATGTAATGACTATGTGTTGGAATATATTTTCTATGAATGTATTGTATGTTGCATTCTCCTCTGTTTGCTCCTTTGTAGCTTAATTTGTACTAGAAGCAAACGCGCGCTACGCAGCGCCGTCTTTCATTGATGTTGTTATGACATGGATCTTTCACGCTCACATTAGACATATGGATCTATTGTCGCATATATTTTGCTGGGTTGGTGCTGAACATGAATAATTATATGGCGAATGAGTACATGGCATTACGATTCCTTTCCTTAGATAAATAAAAGATAGATTTCACCACAAAGTAACATTACACTTGGGAATAAATATGTGCTTCCAAGTTGATCAACAATATCATCATTCATCTTCTTAGGAATCTGAACAAAAAGAATTGTAGACTTGTGAGTATGTGTCTTATATAAGGTAAAAAACTTTGCCCCCATTCTCCAATCCACTATTGAACTCACTTGTTGGGACACTCCACAACAAAAATAATGGACTAAAAATATACACTCCAAAACCTGCAAACAAGCAAAAATAATATGGACGCTTAGAAACATATCCTAGCTGCCTCGCATGAGCAACAAACCGATATATGAGAAAGTCTCATGTGTACTAAGAGAAGGCATGTTTATTGAGAAGAGTACAATATTCCAAGCAGGTTTCGTCCTAGAATGGGAGCTTCACAATAGCAAAAACTGAGTAAATGCAAAGAGAAGAGTAACATAAGGAAATTCCTATTTTTATCTCTCTGGATAGACGGGCATGGCAATGCTCCATTGAAGGCATCGTAACATTTTTCTTGATGGCACCCTGACAATCTAGCCAAGTGAGCTTCATGGAGGGCGTCCAGCTGAGTGGAGTCCTGGAGTAGGCTTGCGCCATCCCAGACCTGGTGGACCGTTTCCTTATCTTGGGCCAGCTAGGGGAAAAGGAATTCTATGAGACCAGGTCTCACGGATTAGCAGGTGAGACCCATCCTGATGGATGACACATGACATTCACAAATCACAAAGCATCCATCCCACCCCCCACCTGAAATCAGGGGGAGAGATTAGATGCCTTGTGATTTGTGAATGCCACGTGTCATCCATCAGGGTGGGTCTCACCTGCTAACCGTGAGACCTGGTCTCATATAATTTTTTTCCCTGCTAGGGGATCCGACGGCCGGAGGCTAACTTAGAAGATATGTTGCATTTTCTCAAAAAACAATTGATATGTTGCATGTTCTACAAAAAAGATGATATATTGCGATCCTAAAAAAAGATGATATGTTGGATGTTGCAAAAAAACGTGCACTACATTTGTTGAATAGTTATAAAATAATAAGTATTACACCACCAAACTCTAATTATGTGCACAGTGCTTTTCTTGCATGTATATACCACACCCTCCTTGACTCAAGTGAATATGGTTTGGGCGAATTCTCGTGCCCAAAAAAACCAGTTTTTGTGCCTAATTTTTTTTACTCCATCTCCTTTTTTTGTCCAATAATAGGGAAGCTGAGATGCTCTTTACACCACCAACTTCTAATTATGTGCAGTCCTTTTCTTACATATATATAAACCACATCATCCTTCAGTCAAGTGAACAAAATTCTCTTACCGTATATACCAATTTGTTTCCGATGGAATAGCCTCATTGTTCCACTCCACTTCAACTTGTTGGTTGTGTACTAACTTACTTGGTTGTCACATAATCAGAATTGAGGGAGGGCATTGGTAGCACTAACCTACTGCATCCAATAGATGGCAGTAACATAAACACATCAGAGAGAGCGCAAGAGAAAAACGAGAAAGATGCAAGAATACATAGAAATAGGAGACATCAGAAGCATTTGCAAAACTGCTGCTCAACCAGATCTAGGACCAAACTGATCGAGTTGATCTTGATAAGCATGAGGTTTAGAAGCTTCCTTTTTGTTGAGCGGTCATTTTTTAGTGGTCACATGGCCAGTTCTTTGGGCACCTACACTTTGTTTTTGCCCTTCATGTTCTTTCTTTTGAGAGAGGCTAAACTAGTGTTGCCACTAGCGATCTGATAGGAACCGTTCTGCCACCACCTCTAAACAGACGGTTTACTGGATGACGCCCAGCCTAGTCAATGGCACCATGGTCTAAAGTTGGCCAACACCAACGTGTTTTCAGGCACATTCGTCTAGTAAAACATACCTTGTGGTACCGCCTAGAATCCACGTTTGAACAAGGCTTCAATAGCTAGGGTCTCGAATGGGGGTGCCCACATAGAGCGTGTGTTTTAATAGTAGTGATTTTCCCGATATGGCATAGATTTACAACTAGGTTCATATATTTGCGCAAGGTGTTTCTCTAAAAATGATATTTATCCAGGGTTTACTAATTCAATATTTATCTGGGTTTTGTGTAACCATAAATTTACTACCCCTTAAAATTCTGAAAAGTTGATCATGTGCCGACTTAGAAGCTTGGAGGTGCTCATAAGTATAGGGTGTCATGCGTGTGTTCATAGGAATGAGTGTACATGCGCATGCATGAGCGTCTGCATCTGTAATGTGTTAAAATAAATCTGAAAAGCTACCTAACAAAACCTTTAAGTGATTGTTTGAATGAGTAGAATTAAAGATGAGTTTCCATAAAACAGATTTTAGGAGAAATTTTAGGCACATGAGTTTTAGTTTGTTACTCTGTGAACCACACGGCCCAGACCTTCACTTGTGTGTGCGCGCCCTATTTCCAGCCGACCAATCCATCGTCTTTTCTCCGGTGAAAGCAGCAGCAGCTCGTGCAGTGCAAGTGCATCATTCCAATTTAAGTGCTCAGAAAATGGAATTCAGCAATTGGGTGCTCTCTAGTCTCTGAACATGTGCAGTGCAAGTGCATCGTTCCAGTTTAAGTGCTCAGAACATGCAGCCCCCCTGTTGGAATTCATCTATAAGTCTTCAGAAAATTCGGACTTTTATTGTTCCATTTTCTGAAGGAACTACAGAGGAAGCCCCTGTCAATTTCGCTTGTCAGATTGTAGCCTATGCTAATTTGGTGTCAGGTTGTATCCTATGCTAATCTGGGTGCCCTAATTTAGGGTTGCGGTTGGAGACGGCGAATTCTCATGCCCAAAAAAACCAGCTTTTGTGCCTATTTTTTTTTACTCCACCTCCTTTTTGTGTCCTAAAATAGGGCAGCTGAGATGCTCTTTACACCACCAACCTCTAATTATGTGCGCAGTCCTTCTCTTCCATACATATATATATATATATATATATA
>NW_021228924.1:0-875 GCF_002162155.2 Triticum dicoccoides | reverse complement strand
CCCCCCCCTCACGGACGGCAATGAAATGGTAGTAGACGTTCTGCGGTAACGATGCAGCGTGAATATTATTAAATACTTGGAGCGCGATAAAATCATGAGTTTTTTACACAACGTGGGCACATGTGCTATAGGACTTATGGTAATTTTTCATAATTTTTTGTGATGGAGAAGTATCTGAACACTTCCCTCTTCGCGGATTGCTCTTCGCACGTCTACGACTGTGGCCGGCGGCCTCCGGGGGCTAGCATACCGTCAAATCTTGCGTAGGCGGCCTCTCACAAGTCTGGAAGTGTTGAGGCGGTTGCAAACGCCCAGCACGCATCTCCGGGGTGTGCCCCCCCCTCACGAAAACCGCCGCCGCCGGCACCTAGAGGGGGGAAACGAACGCGTCGGGTCTACACGGAGTGGATGTAGCTGTGGGCCTGGCCCGGATGTTGCTCCAAAGTGTTCCTCTGGGCCGACCTAACACAACCGGGTGGAGAGGTCCACTGGTCAAAGCCCGTCCGTGCAAAGTCAAAGGGCTAGATCCCGTGGTCAAACGCTACAGGGTTAGGCGGGACGGGGGCCCTGGGGGTAGCAATGCCACCGGAGCGTCGTACCGGGCCCTCATACATGCAGGGTGGTGTTGTGGCATGTCCGAAGAGGCGGCACGCGTCTCCGGGTTGTGGCCCCCCTCACGGACGGCAATGAAACGGTAGTAGACGTTCTGCGGTAACGATGCAGCGTGAATATTATTAAATACTTGGAGCGCGATAAAATCATGAGTTTTTTACACGACGTGGGCACATGTGCTATAGGACTGATGGTAATTTTTCATAATTTTTTGTGATGGAGAAGTATCTGAACACTTCCCTCTACGCGGATTGCTCTTCGCA
>NW_021228923.1:0-902 GCF_002162155.2 Triticum dicoccoides | reverse complement strand
CTACATCATCTGAGTTGATCATAAGAGGTAATGACAAAGGTACTGATCTTCCATCTCTACATGAGAATGATGAATGCCTTGTCAATTTGAATGCACCATCTGATGAGCTACCCACTACTTTGATCACACCACCTATTTTAGAGGACTACGTTGATAATTTGACTTTGCCATGTGATCAAACAACTGAAATACCAACAATTTTGAGTGCACCCATTGAATTAACTATTGATGCAAAAGAACCAATGTTTAATCATTTTGATATGACCTCTAATCTTGGTGATGATTCTGTGTTGAATGACTTATTACATGTTTGCTTATTTAAGCATGTTGTAGCATGTAAATTTGATGCAAGTAAGGTTTATTCACCAATGTTGGGATGGTTTAATGATGAACATTGTCAATCTTTTGAAATGAATAAGAGCTTCACTTATATGTGCAAAGTGAGTTGCAATATTTTCATGCCTTCTACTTCTTGTGCTAATTTTTTGGTTTTAGATTTTATGAAATATGCAAGTTACTCATCTATTCATGTGTCATATATGCAAAAATCAAGGGAAGTAAAAATGGATGACATATACATATACAACATGTACACCTTGTCTCTTTTGTTAGCCACATTTCAGATTAAGCAACGCCGAGGACGGCTTTATTTTCAAGAAGGGGAGGATGATGAGGACATGACTACCTTGGATATGACCAAAAATATTGCATATATGCATATTTGTCAGGTGATTTCTAGTGCAAACTATTCAATAATCTATTTATGTTATCCAGAACAAAAATACTTCACACACTTTTGTGTTTTGTCTAATTGCAGGTGTATGGGACATTTGTACAATCCACATATGAAGATAAGGAAGAAAGAGATGTTTATTTGCTATCCAAAAAGTTCTCTCACGTCA
>NW_021228922.1:0-618 GCF_002162155.2 Triticum dicoccoides | reverse complement strand
AGAACATACCTACACTTCCAATACACATTTTCTGAGAGAGAACCACCTACTCATGTGTTGAGGCCAAGATATTCCATTCCTACCATATGAATCTTGATCTCTAGCCTTCCCAAGTTGCTTTCCACTCAAATCTTCTTTCCACCAAATTCATATCCTGTGAGAGAGAGTTGAGTGTTGGGGAGACTATCATTTGAAGCACAAGAGCAAGGAGTTCATCATCAACACACCATTTGTTACTTATTGGAGAGTGGTGTCTCCTAGATTGGCTAGGTGTCACTTGGGAGTTGGGAGCCTCTGACAAAGATTGTGGAGTTGAACCAAGGAGTTTGTAAGGGCAAGGAGATCGCCTACTTCATGAAGATCTACCGCTGCTGAGGCAAGTCCTTCGTGGGCGATGGCCATGATGGGATAGACAAGGTTGCTTCTTCGTGGACCCTTCGTGGGTGGAGCCCTCCGTGGACTCGTGCAATCGTTACCCTTCGTGGGTTGAAGTCTCCATCAACGTGGATGTATGATAGCACCACCTATCGGAACCACGACAAAAACATCCGTGTCTCCAATTGCGTTTGAATTCTCCAAACCCTTCCCTTTACATTCTTGCAAGTTGCATGCTTTACT
>NW_021228921.1:0-385 GCF_002162155.2 Triticum dicoccoides | reverse complement strand
CACAAGAAAGCGACACAGAACATATTAGCAACATCAAGTTGTCTACTATGACACCATAAGGCGGCTAACAACTCTACTCTCATATTGGTTAGAAATCGAATGCAGCTTCAGATCTAGCAAACTAACCTTGACAACTTGTCTTCACCAAGGAACTCCATCGGTAGAAGATGAGGATCTCAAGTCCCGGAACTGTTTCAAATCGCCGCCCCAAGTAGGGCTAGGCAAAAATTTCGAGTGCGACAGCAAGGCGGCAACAAAAGTGGGCGGCTTGAATGGAGATGAATGATGGACTTTTTCCTATATTTAAGACTAAGCGGGGAGGATAACTATTCATGTTCCAATTAAGGTTTGGAAGACTTGGAAAACGCTGCTACCCGTCAAGCCC
>NW_021228920.1:0-1242 GCF_002162155.2 Triticum dicoccoides | reverse complement strand
GCCGGGAGGTCTTGCTGGTCTTGTTTTATTACTGTCGAAATGTCTTGTAGCCGGGATTCCGAGACTGATCGGGTCTTCCCGGGGAGAAGGAATATCCTTCGTTGATCACGAGAGCTTATCATGGGCTAAGTTGGGACACGCCTGCAGGGTTATGATCTTTCGAGAGTCGTGCCCGCGGTTATGTGGCAGATGGGAATTTGTTAATATCCGTTTGTAGATAACTTGACACCAGATCCGAATTAAAACGCATCAACCGTGTGTGTAGCCGTGATGGTCTCTTCTCGGCGGAGTCCGTGAAGTGAACACGGTTTCTGGGTTATGTCTGACGTAATTAGGAGTTCAGGATCACTTCTTGATCATTACTAGATGACGACCGTTCCTTTGTTTCTCTCCTCTCTCTCAATTGCGTATGTTAGCCACCATATCATGCTTAGCCGCTGCTGCAACCTCACCACTTTACCCCTTCCTTTCCCATTAAGCTTTGCTAGTCTTGATACCCATGGTAATGGGATTGCTGAGTCCTCGTGGCTCACAGATTACTACACCAACAGTTGTAGGTACAGGTTGCGATGATCATTACGCGAGAGCGATGTTTGCTTGTTTTGGAGTTCTTCTTCTGCTTCTTCTTCGATCAGGGGATAGGTTCCAGGTCGGCAGCCTGGGCTAGCAGGGTGGATGTCGTTTGAGTTTCTGTTTGTGTTTCATCCGTAGTCGGATGGTGCTCTTATGTATGATGATGTTGTATTCGTGTGGCATTGTATGCCTTATGTATGTATCCCCAACTATTATGTAATGTTGATGTAATGATATCCACCTTGCAAAAGCATTTCAATATGCGGGTCTATCCTTGGTGGGACCTTCGAGTTCCTTTTGGATAGGGTCGCATATTGGGCGTGATAATAGATGCGTTTGATGATTATGTGATGTTCAATCGGTCGTCATCTTTCATCCATATATGAGCTGGTTGGACTTTCCGTACAAGAAAAGGACTTCAAATTTCGTCCAAAAGTTATAAACCCTAGCGTGACTTGGACAGGAATTTTGCGCAACCTTGTGATTCCGTTCAGGATTTCCGTTTGGTTTCGCTTGGAATTTGTGAGAAAACCGGGTGCTCCATGTCAAAGCTTCTCGACTCAGTTTGCATTTCCGAGCCAACTTCGTTCGAAACTTTTGAGCTAACTTTGCACCTTCTATCTTTGAAAATGCATTAGATTTACATGTTGTATACGACCTCGGACTGCG
>NW_021228919.1:0-1003 GCF_002162155.2 Triticum dicoccoides | reverse complement strand
AAGTTCGCCATAGCTGCAACTTCGCGTACTTCGTTTGTGTTCAACGACCAGACAAAGGCGTCACAGAACCCCACCTTGATCAATAAAGCTTTCATCTTATATTCGCAATATCCAGATTGCAATCTTAGTTTCTTGCTTGTTCTTCGTTTGCTCGCAGGAAACAGACCCTCGTGGTCAGGTTGATCGTGCTCCGGCGTGGTCAATAACCTCTCGGAGTTGGTTTAGCGATTGCTAAGGCGCGACGTCCTCGCACGTTCGTAGTCGGATCGTCAAAGTCGACTTCCACCAAAGCGAAATCCACCATCTCATCGAAAGACGGGACACCTTTGCCTCTATCAAGTGGTATCAGTTTTCAGGTTGCTCGGTGAGAATTTCCAGTTTTTCCTAGATTAGGTTTATTTTCTTACCTATTGTCCAAGAAAAAGCCACAAAACAAAAGTTAGATCTATTCATCCTTTGTCCTAGCCAGACTGAGCCTTTGCAATTTTTTTTTCATTGTTTGCATTATTGAATTATCGGTTGCATCGCCGTGTCGAGTTGCTGGTCTTAGTGTCTAGTTCTTTTAGAGTTTCGAGTTCTGGTCATAAGTTGTCACGCCGCCGCCGCACCATCGTCATCGCCCTGCCATCTACCACCACCGCACCGAATCCGTATCCATATACCACCACCAATCCGTGTCCATATACCACCACCGATCCATATCCATATATTACCACCGCTACCACCACCGCTGCCATATACCACCACCATATATCCACCACCAATCCGAGTTCTTTGCTTATTAGGTTTGTTTTCGGGATCCATCTAGATTCCGATTCGTGTTTCCTTGCCGGAGTAGGTTTCGAAAAAAAAAAGAGTCGGGTAGCCACGCTCCGTTTAGGCCCAAAATTTTTCGAAAACGCATTTTTCGAAAAAATTTCTGGCTATCCTATTTTTAGGTGTTTCTGAGTGTTTTGAGACAGGTGCCATTATAGGAAGTTTTTTTTGACCCGTTTCCAGTTTT
>NW_021228918.1:0-683 GCF_002162155.2 Triticum dicoccoides | reverse complement strand
GCCGGACTCCTGGACTATGAAGATACAAGATTGAAGACTTCGTCCCGTGTCCGGAAGGGACTTTCCTTGGCGTGGAAGGCAAGCTTGGCGATACATATATGTAGATCTCCTACCATTGTAACCGACTCTGTGTAACCCTAGCCCTCTCCGGTGTCTATATAAACCGGAGGGTTTTAGTCCATAGGACGAACAACAATCATACCATAGGCTAGCTTCTAGGGTTTAGCCTCCTTGATCTCGTGGTAGATCTACTCTTGTACTACCCATATCATCAATATTAATCAAGAAGGACGTAGGGTTTTACCTCCATCAAGAGGGCCCGAACCTGGGTAAAACATTGTGTCCCCTGCCTCCTGTTACCATCCGCCTAGACGCACAGTTTGGGACCCCCTACCCGAGATCCACCGGTTTTGACACCGACATTGGTGCTTTCATTAAGAGTTCCTCTGTGTCATCACTTTTAGGCCCGATGGCTCCTCCGATCATCAACGAAGATGCGATCCAGGGTGAGACTTTTCTCCCCGAACAAATCTTCGTATTTGGCGGCTTTGCACTGCGGGCCAATTCGCTTGACCATCTGGAGCAGACCGAAAGCTACCCCCCCTGGCCGCCAGGTCAGATTTGGAAGTTTAAACTACACACCGGACCTCCGCGGAGACTTGATCGTTGACGGATTCGAGCCG
>NW_021228917.1:0-592 GCF_002162155.2 Triticum dicoccoides | reverse complement strand
GGTGAGTCGTGCAAGTTGTAGAATGCCATGATGTCGTCATCTGGTTCGCCAAAAAATTCAAGACCATCTTCTCAGCTTCCATCCTGTAGTCTGCTTCAAGGTCCCATCTTCTTTAGGAACTCAACAGGGGATGCACTAAGAAAAAAATTAGAAACACAACAATTATTTCTACTATATTTAGGGCATCTCCATGGCGGACCCGTAAACCTCCCACAACTGTCTAGACCACAGAAGCCATCTAACGCCGACCTGTATCTATCCGCGAGGCAGTCCGAACATGATTTTTCCCACAAACCACAGAAAAAAGTGGGGGAGGATGGCGGGGGTCCGGACTAATCCCAAGCCAGTTCCTGACCGCCCTGGCCCACAAAAAACCCCTTCCCCCTCACGTGCGCGCTCCCGCCAGGTGCTAACTGCCCGCATTCGTGCCATTGTAGAGCGCGCCGCTCTGCATTGAAGATGGCTCAGGACGGACGCGACCTCTCACTGTCTCCGCCATTGAAGCGGCCCATCGGCTAAGGACGCTGCCCACTGCACGCCCGGGTGAACACGCCTCCTCGCCGTATTCATACCCCTACATTAAGCCCACGTG
>NW_021228916.1:0-1421 GCF_002162155.2 Triticum dicoccoides | reverse complement strand
AAGGAGATAGTAGCATTGCCCTTTTTTTCTTTTTTTTGGGCCTTTCCTTTTTTTGGCCTTTCTCTTTCTTTTTTTTTATTTGGGCAATGCTCTAATAATGATGATCATCACACTTCTATTGATTACAACATAAGGATTACAACTCGAAACTTAGAACAAGATATGACTCTATATGAATGCCTCCGGCGGTGTACCGGGATGGTGCAATGAATAAAGAGTGACATGTATGAAAAATAATGCATGGTGGCTTTGCCACAAATACGATGTCAACTACATGATCATGCAATGGCAATATGACAAAAGTAATGTAATTCATGATGATGATGAACGGAACGGTGGAAAGTTGCATGGCAATATATCTCGGAATGGCTATGGAAATGCCATAATAGGTAGGTATGGTGGCTGTTTTGAGGAAGATATAAGGAGGTTTATGTGTGATAGAGCATATCGTATCACGGGGTTTGGATGCACCGGCGAAGTTTTCACCGACTCACAAGGTGAGAAAGGGCAATGCACGGTACCGAAGAGGCTAGCAAAGGTGTAAAGGTGAGAGTGCGTATAATCCATGGACTCAGCATTAGTCAAAAATAACTCATATACTTATTGCAAAAATTTAGAAGTCATAAAAAATCAAGTACTACGCGCATGCTCCTAGGGGGATACATTGGTAGGAAAAGACCATCGCTCGTCCCCGACCGCCACTCATAAGGATGCACAAGCCAGGTACCCTTCACGTTTCAAATTTGTTACACAACTTTAACCATACGTGCATGCTACGGGACTTGCTAACTTCAACACAAGCATTCTTTAAATTCATAATCACCCAACTAGCATGACTTTATTATTATCACCTCCATACTTCAAAACAATTATCAAGCATCAAACTTACCTTAGTATTCAACGCACTCAAAAGAAAGTTTCACATATCTTGAATACCAAGTATATTCATGTTAAGCAAATTACCATGCTATTAATGACTCTCAAAATAATCTAAGTCCAGCATGAGAGATCAATAGTTTCTTTAAAACAAATCCACCACCGTGCTCTAAAAGATCTAAGTGAAGTACTAGAGCAAAAATTATCACGCTCAAAAGATATAAGTGAAGCAGTATGAGCAAAACTATCAAGCTCAAAAGATATAAGTGAAGCACATAGAGTATTCTAGCAAATTCCAATTTGTGTATGGCTCTCTCTCAATTAATAATTTCAGATCTTGATACTTTATTCAAACAGCAAGGAAAGCTAAATAAAACTACAATGCAAGGATAGCAAAACTCATGTGAAGAAGCAAAAACTTAGGCTCAACCGATACTAACCGATAGTTCTTGAAGAAGAAAGGTGGGATGCCTACGGGGCATCCCCAAGCTTAGATGCTTGAGACTTCTAGAAATATTATCTTGGGGTGCTTGGGCATCCCCAAG
>NW_021228915.1:0-789 GCF_002162155.2 Triticum dicoccoides | reverse complement strand
AAGCAAGATGAGCATGGTCAAGTCGTCAGAAACAAAGCACGTCTTGTGGCTCAAGGATACACTCAAGTTGAAGGAATTGACTTTGATGAAACATTTGCTCCTGTTGCTAGGCTTGAAGCTATTCGTATACTGCTAGCCTACGCTAATCATCACAATATCTTGCTATATCAAATGGATGTGAAGAGTGCATTTCTCAATGGCAAGATTGAAGAAGAAGTATATGTCGCTCAACCACCTGGCTTTGAAGATCCAAAACATCCTGATATGGTGTACAAGCTAAACAAGGCACTGTATGGACTCAAACAAGCCCCTCGTGCCTGGTATGATACAATCAAAGACTTCCTGAAGAGCAAAGGCTTCAAACCCGGATCCCTCGATCCCACTCTCTTCACGAAGACATATGATGGTGAACTGTTTGTGTGCCAAATATATGTGGATGACATAATCTTTGGATGCACCAACCAGAAGTATAGTGATGAGTTTGGGTACATGATGCAAGAGCAATATCAAATGTCCATGATGGGTGAGCTGAAGTTCTTCCTTGGTCTTCAAATTCATCAGCAAAGGAATGGCATCTTCATATCTCAAGAGAAATACCTCAAAGATTGTCTGAAGAAGTTTGGAATGGAAGACTGCAAAGGCTACACGACGCCAATGCCAGCCAAACACCATCTTGGTCCCGACGACAATGGTAAAGAGTTCGATCAAAAGGTATATCGCTCCATGATTGGTTCTTTGCTTTATTTATGTGCATCTAGGCCAGATATTATGCTTAGTGTTTGCATGTGT
>NW_021228914.1:0-633 GCF_002162155.2 Triticum dicoccoides | reverse complement strand
CAAATAAAACCAAAGAACAAAACGAAAAATAAAAATAAAAACCTATAAAATTAGTGAAAACCAAGAATGAAACAAAGGAAACTGAAGAAAGAAAGAAATAAAAGCATAAAAATGAAAATCAAAAGAAAACAGAAAAATGAAAAGAAAATGAAAATGAAAAAAAAAACAATGTAGTCAATGGAAGTGTGGGAGCAAATAAATATGCGAAAATAGCATGTCCCAGCATATCATTATACAGGGAAAAGCTTCAGACGAGGGCAGCATATATCTCGCTCTAAGCGAGATATAGCTCCCGCGTCTGTGTAGAAGTTGAGGCGAGGTTGTTAGCCATTTCTCTGATATTTCTAGCCCAGTGTTTAGGGCTTCCAACTCCCCTTCCTTTTTATGAGGCCGTCTACTAGGAGGGTGCCGTTTTGGAAGTTTCCAAGTATACAACGGCCGGGCCATGAACAAATGTCGAGCCCCCCCCCCCCCCCTAAAAAAACGTGCCACAATGATTACCATCCTCATAAAAAAAGGAAGTGGAAGAGTGACGCTTGTCCGGAGCAACGTCCACCATCGTGAGCTAGCTCAGAGCCTCACTCTCCTATTCTTTGCACCAGCAACGCCGGCAAGAAGATGGGCAACTTCGAC
>NW_021228913.1:0-1019 GCF_002162155.2 Triticum dicoccoides | reverse complement strand
CTTTTTCGAAACGTCGCGGAACATATGAGATGTTTCGAGGGCTGAAATTGGGATTTCAGGCTCGTGCCCACGTCAAGAGGTATAAGACCTCCGACGATTTTCTTAACCTGCAGACTAAGGGAGAAAAGCTCAATCGTTGAGCTTGTGCTCAGATTGTCTGAGTGCAACAATCACTTGAATCGAGTGGGAGTTGAATTTCCATAAGAGATAGTGATGTTTCTCCAAAGTCATTGCCACCAAGCTGCTGGAGCTTTGTGATGAACTATAACATATCAGGGATAGATATGATGATCCTTGAGGTATTCACGATGTTTGACACCGCGAAAGTAGAAATCAAGAAGGAGCATCAATTGTTGATGGTTTGTGAAACCACTAGTTTCAAGAAGGGCAAGGGCAAGAAGGGATACTTCATGAAACGGCAAAACAGCCGCTGCTCTAGTGAAGAAACCCAAGGTTGAACCCAAACCCGAGACTAAGTGCTTCTGTAATAAGGGGAACAACCACTGGAGAAGAATTACCCTAGATACTTGGTAGATGAGAAGGCTGGCAAAGTCGATAGAAGTATATTGGATATACATTATGTTAATGTGTACTTTACTAGTACTCCTAGTGGCACCAGGGTATTAAGATACCGGTTCAGTTGCTAAGTGTTAGTAACTCGAAATAAAAGAGCTACGGAATAAACGGAGACTAGCTAAAGGTGAGCTAACGATATGTGTTGGAAGTGTTTCCAAGTTTGATGTGATCAAACATCGCACGCTCCCTCTACCATCAAGATTAGTATTAAACCTGAATAATTGTCATTTGGTGTTTGCGTTGAACATAGACATGATTGGATTATGTCTATCGCAATACGGTTATTCATTTAAGGAGAATAATGGTTACTCTATTTATTTGAATAATACCTTCAATGGTCTTGCACCTAAAGGAATGGTTTATTGAATCTCGATCGTAGTGATACACATTTTCATGCCAAAAGATATAAGATAGTAATGATAGTACCACCTACTTGTGGCACT
>NW_021228912.1:0-2558 GCF_002162155.2 Triticum dicoccoides | reverse complement strand
TGGCTGCCTCACATGGTCTTCTCGTTCATCAAATGGACGTTAAGACGGCTTTCCTCAATGGACAGTTGAAGGAGGAAATTTACATGGATCAGCCAGATGGTTTTGTAGTACCTGGTCAGGAAGGAAAGGTGTGCAAGTTATTAAAGTCCTTAAACAAGCTCCTAAGGAGTGGCATGAGAAGTTCAAAAGAACATTAACTGCCGCCGGCTTTGTAGTAAATGATGGTGACAAGTGTGTGTACTATCCCCGTGGTGGGGGCGAAGGAGTTATTCTTTGTCTGTATGTCGATGACATACTGATCTTTGGAACCAAACTTGATCTAATCAAGGAGGTTAAGGATTTCCTATCTCGCAGTTTTGAGATGGAGGATCTAGGAGTAGCTGATGTTATCTTGAACATCAAGCTGTTGAGAGATGAGAATGGTGGGATCACACTGCTTCAGTCTCACTATGTGAAAAAGGTCTCGAGTCGTTTGGGTATAGCGACTGCACGCCTTCTCCAATTCCATATGATGCTAGTGTGTTGCTTCGAAAGAATCGACGGATTGCTAGAGATCAACTGAGGTATTCTCAGATTATTGGCTTGCTTATGTATTTGGCAAGTGCCACGAGGCCTGACATCTCTTTTGCTATGAGTAAGCTGAGTCAGTTTGTGTAAAAACCGGGAGATGATCATTGGCGTGCGCTTGAGAGAGTTATGCGCTATTTGAAAGGCACCGCGAGCTATGGGATTCACTACACCGGGTATCCAAGGGTACTGGAGGGTTATAGTGACTCAAACTGGATAGCTGATGCTGATGAGATTAAGGCCACAAGTGGTTATGTTTTTACACTTGGTGGTGGCGCTGTTTCTTGGAAGTCTTGCAAGCAGACCATTTTAACGAGGTCAATTATGGAAGCAGAACTCACAGCATTAGACACTGCCACTGTTGAAGCAGAGTGGCTTCGTGAGCTATTGATGGACTTACCTATGGTTGAAAAACCAATACCCCCTATCCTGATGAACTGTGATAATCAAGCTGTGATCGTCAACATAAACAGTTCTAAGGACAATATGAAGTCCTCAAGGCATGTGAAGAGGAGACTAAAATCTGTCAGAAAATTGAGGAACTCTGGAGTTATTACGTTGGATTATATCCAGACAATGAAAACTTGGCAGATCCCTTCACAAAGGGTTTATCATGTAATGTGATAGATAATGCATTGATGGAGATGGGTTTGAGACCCACCACATAAGTTATCCATAGTGATAACCCACTCTATGTGACCAGAGATCCCGTGAAGTAGAAGTGGGAGACAAGCTGTTGGTCAGCTGAGAGGAGAGTATCCCTATTTTAATTATCCCACTCCGTGTAGATGCAATACTCTCCTGATCTGCATGGCAGGTTGATATTTATCTTAATGTGTTCCAAGTGGCTTATTTGAGTAAGCAGAGATGTTGTCCTGCAGAGCATCTTCTGAGGAACACACCTATATGAGTAAGCAGAGATGTTGTCCAGCGGGGAAGCCTTGCGGCAGCCCAGTATCGGTCAAGAATTTGTGTGAAACTAGTCTCACAAAAAACTTGTAGTTCAAGGCATAGTCCACTATTCAATTTGTGATCTAGTGTAGCATAAATCTCTAAGTGGAAGTTCAACTTCACAGTCTCCACTAAGCACCGGTATATAAACAATGTTTTGGAACCAAATGGTGAAATGTGCCAATGAGACTTTGTGGGGGATTGTTGGAATTTGCTAGTGGGCTTTTGGCCCAAAGCCCAAATAAAATTCTGAAATTCTCTTGGCCCATTCATGCACACATGTGAGTGGAGTGAGTAAGGCTAAAGTTTAGTCCCACCTCATAAGTTGAGAGAGAGTTGCACCTCTTTATAAGGTGAGCTCTTCTACCACTTGTATGAGCATGAGAAGAGGAGACCTACACGCACGCTCCTCCTCCTCGCTTGCCTCGCCTCGTCGCGCCGCGCCGCGCCGCGGGTTGCGGGTTGCGGGATTGAGCTGAGCCGAGGACAGAGCTATGCACGTTGTCTATATTTTTGCTGCTCGGGAAAAATTAATGAGTCATTAATTAATAATTAACGGACGCGTTAATTACTGAACCATTTCCGATTCTTTTGGATCGTGACGACTCGGACGTGGGGTTTACTCCCACGACCTAGCCAGCCCGCACTATATAGCCAGACATATGTCTACCCTAGCGGCCGCCGCTTTGTATGGTTTCTCACCACCGTTTCAGATCATTGCACCGCCAAGCAAGTCTTCTCCATCCCTCCTTTCGGCGTGCACCGGGAGAAGGGACAGCAGGCCTTCGGAACCCCGCCTCTCGTGATCCTGTACGGGAGAGGGGCGATCAGGTTTTTGGGGAGCGCACTCGCGCCACTGCTGGCAGCGACGACTTCGCGAACGACGACTTCTTCCCCGACCTCGGCAACCTCATCCTCGACGACATGGGCGACAACGTCAACGCCGGCGGTGCTGCTCCCGCTGCACCGTATGTGATTCTATCTTTCCTATTTGAGATCGTGGTAGAATTCATGTTTCTAGTGTGTGCCCTAGATGTGAT
>NW_021228911.1:0-1737 GCF_002162155.2 Triticum dicoccoides | reverse complement strand
TTACCTCCAGGTCGCGAAACAGCCCTCCGCCGAGCGAGCCGTGTACTTCTTCGGCCTGGCCAAACTGTTGGTGCGGCTGTTGATACTTTTGTGGCTCCTGCTGCTGATGCGGAGGATGATGAATATGTGGGCGATTATGAGGATGAGGTTGATCAAAATCAGAACTATGTGCAGCCACCAGCACTACCACCAGCAGGTCGACCTCAGGTATATATTCGCAATGGTAGGCCCGCACCACCACCTCAGGTACGAGATGATGTCCATATTCCTAAACTGAAATTGAATATTCCACCATTTGAGGGTAGATATGTTCCTGATATATATCTTACTTGGGAGTTAGAAACTAAACAACGATTTACATGTTTACAATATCCTGAGGAGAGACGGGTTGCTGCTGCTGTTTGTGCTTTCACTAGTTTTGCATGTGTATGGTGCTCTGAACATTGTAGATTATATCCTATTCCAACTACTTGGGCTGCTTTGAAAACTGCTATGCGTACACGTTGGGTTCCACCATATTATCAACGTGAATTGCTTCAAAAATTGCAGCGTTTAAGACAAGAAAAAAATTCTTTAGAAGAATATTATCAGGAATTACAAACTGACATGATTAGATGTGATATTGTTGAGATGAATGAAGCTATGCTTGCACGTTTTCTGTGTAGATTAAATAGAGAGATTCAGACCATTCTAGACTATAAGGAGTATACTAATGTCACTCGTTTATTCCATCTTGCTTGTAAAGCTGAACGTGTAGTGCAGGATCGACAAGCATTGGTGCGAACTAACTTTTCTGCAGGCCGACCTTCATCATGGACACCACGTGCATCTTCTACTTCAACTGCACCAGCACCTCCATCAGGTGCCACATCCAGCCGTGATACAAGAAAACAGGCACAACCACCATTATCTGCCAAGAGCGCACCTGCGGGGCCTGCACAGCGTTCTTCTTCTTCCATACCATCAACAGGGCACACAAGTGATATTATTTGTCGTCGTTGTAAGGGAGGAGGTCATTATGCGAGAGAATGCAAATCTCAGCGTGTGATGAGTCCGCTAGTGACTATGATGAGGAGACTTTGGCTCTTATTACACGTGAAGAACATGGTGGAGATGATTCTGATCATGAGAAGCAATACATGGCTCCTGAAGACGCTGACAGGTATGAATGTTTAGTTGCTCAACGTGTTTTGAGTGTGCAGGTCACACAAGCTGAGCAAAATCAGAGGCACAATTTGTTCCATACCAAGGGAGTTGTGAAGGAACGTTCTGTGCGCGTCATCATAGACGGAGGGAGCTGCAACAACTTGGCTAACTGATGAGGACATGACTACCTTGGATACGACCAAAAATATTGCATATATGCATATTTGTCAGGTGATTTCTAATGCAAACTATTCAATAGTCTATTTATGTTATCTAGAACAAAAATACTTCACACACTTTTGTGTTTTGTCTAATTGCAGGTGTATGGGACATTTGTAAAATCCACATATGAAGATAAGGGAAAAGGAGATGTTTAGGTTGTGTTCAAAAAGTCCTCTCACGTCACTTTTGGGCCAAGAGAAGATAGAGTCCAAGTCTCTCACGTTCTGGATTCAGATTTGGACTGCACAGACAT
This sequence comes from Triticum dicoccoides, assembly GCF_002162155.2. Taxonomy (NCBI): domain Eukaryota; kingdom Viridiplantae; phylum Streptophyta; class Magnoliopsida; order Poales; family Poaceae; genus Triticum; species Triticum dicoccoides. Next base: position 116 of record NW_021228911.1, on the reverse strand, counting down.
ACCTGACTCAAAACGCCAACAACTTTTTCATACGGACTCCGAATTGGGTGATTCTTTTTTTGTTGGAAACTAGATTTCGTGCTCTTTCCATCCCAATTGGATTCACCTTCAAATTC
>NW_021228910.1:0-496 GCF_002162155.2 Triticum dicoccoides | reverse complement strand
CCCCCCCCCCTCTCACGGACGCCGCCGCCGCCGGCACCTGGAGGGGGGAAACGGACGCGTCGGGTCTACACGGAGTGGATGTAGCTGTGGGTTTGGCCCGGATGTTGCTCCAAAGTTTTCCTCTGGGCCGACCTAACACAACCGGGTGGAGAGGTCCACTGGTCAAAGCCCGTCCGTGCAAAGTCAAAGGGCTAGATCCCGTGGTCAAACGCTACAGGGTTAGCCGGGACGGTGGCCCTGTGGGGTAGCAATGCCACCGGAGCGCCGTACCGGGCCCTCATACATGCGGGGTGGTGTTGTGGCGTGTCCGAAGAGGCGGCACGCGTCTCCGGGTTGTGGCCCCCCTCACGGACGGCAATGAAACGGTAGTAGACGTTCTGCGGTAACGATGCAGCCTGAATATTATTAAATACTTGGAGCGCGATAAAATCATGAGTTTTTTACACAACGTGGGCACATGTGCTATAGGACTGATGGTAATTTTTCATAATTTTTT
>NW_021228909.1:0-396 GCF_002162155.2 Triticum dicoccoides | reverse complement strand
AACTATGCTAGAGCCCATAGTAGCTTGTGGCTGCACACAGAAGTTTCTAGCATGAAATAATCTCATGATCCCTTTGAGCCTGGGTGGCGGTCCATAAAGAAAAACAGGCAAATGCTGGAATACCCAGGTGCCTCAATCCACCCAGATGTGTATTAAAGTAGCCACCTTAAATAAACCATTAATAACATTATCACATCTGTCATGGATACACTCACCCAATCCACGTCTCCTAGCATAGCATGGCAATAAGCAAACATAGAAGTAACTCCCAAGGGTTTGATAATAAAACAGGTAATAGGTACTACCTCATCTACTTCACATCCCACAATTTAATTAGATCCTAATCATGCAATGTTTGAGGATTGATCTAATGCAATAAAACTGGGTAGTAAAAAG
>NW_021228908.1:0-2619 GCF_002162155.2 Triticum dicoccoides | reverse complement strand
TTATGACGCCGCGTGGACCGGGCATCTTGAGCTTGAGATAAGCATAGTGCGGTACTGCGTTGAATCGAGCGAACGCGGTTCATTCGAGCAGTGCGTGATAGCCGCTGCGAAAGGGGACGATATCGAAGATTAGCTCCTCGCTTCGGAAGTTGTCCGGAGATCCGAAGACAACCTCTAGTGTGATTGAGCCCGTACAACGGGCCTCTACACCTGGTATGACTCCTTTGAAGGTAGTCCTGGTGGGCTTGATCCGAGATGGGTTAATGCCCATTTTTCACGTTGTATCTTGATAGAGCAGATTAAGGCTACTACCTCCGTCCATAAGGACGCGAGTCAGGTGGTACCCATCAATTATTGGGTCTAAGACTAGTGCGGCTGAGGCACCGTTACAAATACTGGTCGGGTGATCCCGGCGATCAAAGGTGATCGGGCATGACGACCATGGATTAAATTTTGGGGCGACTGGCTCTATTGCGTAGATGTCCCTGAGCGCACACTTGCGCTCCCTCTTGGGGATGTGGGTAGCGTATATCATATTCACCGTTTTGACCTGATGTGGAAACTTCTTCTGTCCCCATGTGTTCTGTTGCTGGGGCTCTTCGTCATCGTCCTCGCTTTGCGATCCCTTTTCCCTGTTTTCGGCGTTTAATTTGCCGGCCTATTTAAAAACCCAGCAATCTCTATTTGTATGATTGGGTGCCACGAATCTGGAACGAACGATCAAGTATGCGATCCAAGATGGATGGGCTTGAATTGTTCTTTTGGAACGGCTTCTCCGGCTGACCGGACATAGAGCCCCTGAATCCGGCATTGACTGTCGTGTCCTTGGTGTTATTATTGTTGTTTCGGTGCTTGTATCTGTTGCCTCGAGACTTGTCCTTGTTAGTTTTAGCTTCAGGGGTGCCGGCGTTGCTTGCATTGTTTTTTCTACGGGCCAACCAACTATCCTCGCCCGCACAAAAGCGGGTCATGAGTGCTGTGAGGGCTGCCATGGATTTTGGCTTTTCTTGGCCGAGGTGGCGAGCGAGCCATTCGTCGTGGATGCTGTGTTTGAAGGCTGCTAGGGCTTCGGCATCCGGACAATCGACGATTTGGTTCTTTTTAGTTAAGAACCTAGTCCAGAATTTCCTGGCGGACTCTCCGGGCTGTTGAACTATATGGCTTAAGTCATCAGCGCCCGGAGGTCGAACATATGTACCTTGGAAGTTATCGAGGAAGGCCTCTTCCAAATCCTCCCAGCTGCCAATAGAATTTGTCGGCAGACTGTTGAGCCAGTGCCGAGCTGGCCCCCTGAGTTTTAAAGGGAGGTATTTGATGGCATGGAGGTCGTCGCCGCGGGCCATATGAATGTGGAGGATGAAGTCTTCGATCCACACCGCGGGGTCCGTGGTTCCATCGTATGATTCTATATTCACAGGTTTGAACCCTTCTGGGAATTCATGATCTAGGACCTCATCAGTGAAGCAATGAGGGTGTGTGGCGCCTCTATATTGGGTCGTATCACGATGTAGCTCTGATGGAGTCCGTCTGCGGTTTTCGGCCCGCACATGACTAAGTTTGTCACGTCTGAATAGGTGGCCGTCATCGCGTGTCTAGGCACGCCCTCACGATCCGTAGACTGATCTAGTATGTCATGCTTTATTGTTCAGGTTTTGCCGGAGGTCATATGTATGACCATGGGCTAATTTACCTCTGCCTGTGCGCTGAGGCGGGGCTGTCTGGTGTTCGGCAAGAGTTGTCGTCTTGTCTCGACCGCGTGGTGGTCGGTCAGCCACATTGTACGATGGAGGTATGTAGTTTGGCGCCTCCTCGTCAAACTGAGGTAGCAATTTGCGCTTTGGTAGCTTTTGGTTGGGCGCTTGAGGCCGTACTCTTCGGCTGCTAGGGCATCCGTCCATTTATCATTGAGCAGATCTTGGTCAGCTTGAAGCTGCTGCTGCTTCTTTTTCAGGCTCCTTGCCGTGGCGATTAGCTGGCGCTTGAAGCGCTCCTGCTCTAGAGGTTCCTTAGGCACGACGAAATCGTCGGTGCCGAGGCTCACCTCATCCTCGGAGAGCGGAAGATAATTATCGTCCTCCGAATCTTCGTGCGTGGCCTGTTTACCGGGGCTAACCTACCCACCTTCCTGTTCATCTTGTTCATTAGCTGTATCGACGGGGTCTTCGTTGTCTTCGGCACCTTCTGGAGTGTTATCTTCTCCTGTGTCAGTGCTGCTGTCTTTACTGTGGCGTGACTTAGAGCGGTGCCACTGCCGCCGACGCTTGGACTGTATTTCAGAAGGTTTATCCTCAGCTGGATCTTCCTTGTCCTCGCCGCTGTTCTCCTTTGGTGCATCCACCATGTATACATCATACGAGGAAGTGTCTGTCCAACGTCCGGTGAACAACGGGTTCTAGGCCTCTTCTTCTCCGGCATCGTTGTCCATACTGTCGACGTCTTCGGAGTCGTAATCAAGTTCGTCGGTCAAATCCTCAACCGTGGCTATGAAGTGGGTGGCGGGTAGGAAGCAAAATTCTCCACCGTCAGCCCCTAGTTCGAGCCGGATATAGTTCAGCTGTGAGTCCTCCGCCAAGGACAGGTTCTTTAATGAGTTTAGCACATCGCCCAAAGGCGAGTGCT
>NW_021228907.1:0-7190 GCF_002162155.2 Triticum dicoccoides | reverse complement strand
ATCGTCAAAGTCGTCTCCACCAAATCGGTAGTATCATCTCATCGAAAGATCGGGACACCCCGCCTCTATCAAGTGGTATCAGAGCACTTGATAGAGATGAGATGATACTACCGATTTGGTGGAGACGACTTTGACGATCCGACTACAAACGTGCACGACGTTGCGCCTTAGCAATCGCTAAACCAATCTCCTGAGGTTATTGACCACGCCGGAGCACGATCAACCTAACCACGAAGGTCTATTCCTGCAAGCAATCGAAGAACGAGCAAGAATATGATAAAAGCAATTTGAATATTGCGAATATATATGAAGTATTGATAAAGGTGGGGATCCGTAAGCGGTCTTGGTCTGGTCGTTGGACACAAACGAAGTACACGAAGTTGCAATGGCTAACTTTTAACTAAACAAATCCCAAGGAAAAGCTACTAGATGGATCTACTTATATAGGAGCAAGGGGTGGTGGCCAAGGAGGTGGGAGGACGTCCCAAGGCATCCTAAAACTAAATCTAGGTCGTACAAGGCCAATGGGCCCAAGTGGAGGTGATGTAACACCTTTGGACTTGTAGTTTGACTCGGATTCTGCTGCAGCATCAGATTGTTTCATCCACAACTCAACGCTCCGGACGAATTTGAAGGTGATTCCAATTGGGTTGGAAAGTGCACGAAATCTAGTTTCCAACAAAAAAAAATCACCCAATTCGGAGTCCGTATGAAAAACTTGTGTGCGTTTTGAGTCAGGTGTGTCTGTGCAGTCCGAATCTGAATCCAGAACGTGAGAGACCTGGACTCTATCTTCTCTTGGGCCAAAAGTGACGTGAGAGAACTTTTTGGACAGCAAATAAACATCTCTTTCTTCCTTATCTTCATATGTGGATTGTACAAATGTCCCATACACCTGCAATTAGACAAAACACAAAAGTGTGTGAAGTATTTTTGTTCTGGATAACATAAATAGATTATTGAATAGTTTGCACTAGAAATCACCTGACAAATATGCATATATGCAATATTTTTGGTCATATCCAAGGTAGTCATGTCCTCATCATCCTCCCCTTCTTGAAAATAAAGCCGTCCTCGGCGTTGCTTAATCTGAAATGTGGCTAACAAAAGAGACAAGGTGTACATGTTGTATATGTATATGTCATCCATTTTTACTTCCCTTGGTTTTTGCATATATGACACATGAATAGATGAGTAACTTGCATAGTTCATAAAATCTAAAGCCAAAAAATTAGCACAAGAAGTAGAAGGCATGAAAATATTGCAACTCAGTTTGCACATATAAGTGAAGCTCTGATTCATTTCAAAAGATTGACAATGTTCATCATTAAACCATCCCAACATTGGTGAATAAACCTTACTTGCATCAAATTTACATGCTACAACATGCTTAAATAAGCAAACATGCAATAAGTCATTCAACACCGAATCATCACCAAGATCAGAGGTCATATCAAAATGATTAAACATTGGTTCTTTTGCATCAATAGTTAATTCAATGGGTGCACTCAAAATTGTTGGTATTTCAGTTGTTTGATCACATGGCAAAGTCAAATTATCAACGTAGTCCTCTAAAATAGGTGGTGTGATCAAAGTAGTGGGTAGCTCATCAGATGGTGCATTCAAATTGACAAGGCATTCATCATTCTCATGTAGATATGGAAGATCAGTACCTTTGTCATTACCTCTTATGATCAACTCAGATGATGTAGCCACTCTCGGGGGCGATGTGTCACATGGTGGAGGTGATGTAGTCCTGACAACAACGGATGTGGTTGTCATAGTATGCCTAGTAGTTGAAGGAACAATCATATCAACTCTTGGAATGTGCACCGTGCGCTTGTTCTCCTCGTGGCCAACACGTCGTTTTATTTCCTATTCAGCTTTGCAAGCAAGATGAAACAAATGGTCCATAGGATAACACTCTTCATGAATTAGTATCTCTTGAATATCACGGTTTAATCCTCCCCAAAATCTATCCATAAAATCATCTTCACTTTCTTCTAAAGAGGAATGCAACAAGGTAGTTTGTAAATCATCATAATATTTTGTTACAGTTTCACTACCTTGTTTTAAGTGTTGCAACTTCTTAATCATGTCACGAGTATAATAAGCAGGGACGAAAGTATGTCGCATGGCAAGTTTCAAATCATCCCAAGTAGTAGGTATATAATCAGGGTGTAACCGACAATATTCACTCCACCAAACCAAAGCATAACCAGTGAAAGAACCAACCGCAACCTTAACCTTTTTATGTTCATTGAAATTATGGGAAGCAAATGTATTTTTTATGTCGAACTCCCATTCAATATATAAAGCAGGTTTAAAACGACCATTAAATGGTGGTATAGATACATTAACCTGATCATGTGCATTTGGATGTTTGTGCACCTCTCGTGACGGTTGTGGTATTTGCAAAGGTGGTGTGATAGAGGCAAAGGTGTCCCGTCTTTCGATGAGATGGTGGATTTCGCTTTGGTGGAAGTCGACTTTGACGATCCGACTACGAACGTGTGAGGACGTCGCGCCTTAGCAATCGCTAAACCAACTCCGAGAGGTTATTGACCACGCCGGAGCACGATCAACCTGACCACGAGGGTCTGTTTCCTGCGAGCAAACGAAGAACAAGCAAGAAACTGAGATTGCAATCTGGATATTGCGAATATAAGATGAAAGCTTTATTGATCAAGGTGGGGTTCTGTGACGCCTTTGTCTGGTCGTTGAACACAAACGAAGTACGCGAAGTTGCAGCTATGGCGAACTTTTAATCTAAACAAAACCCAAAGTCTAAACGATGCCCTAAGGGCTGTATATATGGAGGAAGAGGGGGGAATTTCGTGGCCCTTGGTGGAGGGGTCCGAAATCAACCCTATATCTTGTTTCCCCACACATACGGACTCTAAAAATAGCCTATACTTATGTATTTCGAAATTACATGGGCCTGGCCCAATAATAAGGTGACGCAGCACCTAAAATAGCCTCGGGACGAAATTTATGAAGTGGCATCTTGTATATTTCGTCCAAGGCTTCATGCACCCATTATGGTGGCTTCAAAGTCCTGAAATCATCACTTGTAACTCCGTTCTTGTTCCCCTTGCGCATGCCATCATCTCCATGCTTGTTCTTGCTCCAATGTTCATCCTTCTCCAAGCTAGGCACTTCATTTGTAAGCAAAACAAATGTATCCAATTTAGGCAGCATCATATTCTCATGAACATTAGAATCATTACCAAGAAACGAAAGTACCTGGTAATTTAGTTGGCGTGCACGAGCTCTAGTAATTGGTCCAGTATGTATAGCAGCAGGGGCTGTGGGTGTAACAATTGTATTGATGTCCTCATCACGTAGTCCTCTAAAATAGGTGGTGTGATCAAAGTAGTGGGTAGCTCATCAGATGGTGCATTCAAATTGACAAGGCATTCATCATTCTCATGTAGAGATGGAAGATCAGTACCTTTGTCATTACCTCTTATGATCAACTCAGATGATGTAGCCACTCTCGGGGGCGATGTGTCACATGGTGGAGGTGATGTAGTCCTGACAACAACGGATGTGGTTGTCATAGTATGCCTAGTAGTTGAAGGAACAATCATATCAACTCTTGGAATGTGCACCGTGCGCTTGTTCTCCTCGTGGCCAACACGTCGTTTTATTTCCTGTTCAGCTTTGCAAGCAAGATGAAACAAATGGTCCATAGGATAACACTCTTCATGAATTAGTATCTCTTGAATATCACGGTTTAATCCTCCCCAAAATCTATCCATAAAATCATCTTCACTTTCTTCTAAAGAGGAATGCAACAAGGTAGTTTGTAAATCATCATAATATTTTGTTACAGTTTCACTACCTTGTTTTAAGTGTTGCAACTTCTTAATCATGTCACGAGTATAATAAGAAGGGACGAAAGTATGTCGCATGGCAAGTTTCAAATCATCCCAAGTAGTAGGTATATAATCAGGGTGTAACCGACAATATTCACTCCACCAAACCAAAGCATAACCAGTGAAAGAACCAACCGCAACCTTAACATTTTTATGTTCATCGAAATTATGGGAAGCAAATATATTTTTTATGTCGAACTCCCATTCAATATATAAAGCAGGTTTAAAATGGCCATTAAATGGTGGTATAGATACATTAACCTGATCATGTGCATTTGGATGTTTGTGCACCTCTCGTGACGGTTGTGGTATTTGCAAAGGTGGTGGCATGTCTCCCGCGATCGACAAAGCCCATGAATTGACTCTGGATCCTGTCATGATTAGTAGAACAAGAAACAAAACCCAAAAATAATGTTCCTATAACTACTAGGATGTGGTGGTAAAACGCTCACAGTAAAGCAAATATCAATGTCTTACAAGTTCTTACCATGCAGCAGGCGGTGATCCGCAACCAGCAGTGTCAAGTAACTCCGAATATTGAGTAAAGCGATTGCCAGGGGAGCGTACGTATACACGGTGTAGAAATATGTGGAGCTGGGTTGGCTATATATGGTAGCAAAAGATTAGCAATAATCAATTCAAAGATGCAATGTTGAATAAACGCTCAACGACGGTACTGTGCTGGTCCTAGGCTAGACCGGACTAGAGACGCGAGCCTAGAACACTAATGAGGTCACGGCGTAGCACAACTAGCATCAATGAAGGATACTAAGTAGCTCTTGACAGCAAGATATAAATGAAGATCACAACGGCAGTGAAGATAATGATGAAAAACAACTGCCAAGCAGGATATATCAACAACTTTGTCTCCAACTTTCCTCTGAAAAAGTTTGTGCCGATTTTTTTGTGTTTTTTTTTCTTCTCTCTTTTTTTTCCTCACACTTTTTTTTCTTTCTCTCCTTTTTTTTCTCTGACTTTTTTTTTCCTTTTTTTCTCTCTTTTTTTTCTCTCTTTTTTTCTCCCTCTTTCCAACACAAACTAGATAAGATGCAGATTGGATCAAGTGAAGATGTGAACGATCTCAACTATTATTATGACAATGAATGGTGGGTAGCACGTGGTGGAAATTGATGGATGGGTGGTGGACAGCGGAAGAGATAATGATGCAGCAGTGGCGTGACTAATGTGAACAGAACTCGAAACTCTAAACGAACTAGACACTAAGACCAGCAACTCGACACGACGATGCAATCGATAATTCAACTATGCAATCAATGAAAAGAAAATTGCAAAGGCTCAGACTGGCTTGGACCAAGGATGAATAGATCTAACTCTTTTTTGTGGCTTTTTCTTGGACAATAGGTAAGAAAGTAAATCTAATCTAGGAAAACTGGAAATTCTCACCGAGCAACCTGAAAACTGATACCACTTGATAGAGGCGGGGTGTCCCGATCTTTCGATGAGATGATACTACCGATTTGGTGGAGACGACTTTGACGATCCGACTACAAACGTGCACGACGTTGCGCCTTAGCAATCGCTAAACCAATCTCCTGAGGTTATTGACCACGCCGGAGCACGATCAACCTGACCACGAAGGTCTATTCCTGCAAGCAATCGAAGAACGAGCAAGAATATGATAAAAGCAATTTGAATATTGCGAATATATATGAAGTATTGATAAAGGTGGGGATCCGTAAGCGGTCTTGGTCTGGTCGTTGGACACAAACGAAGTACACGAAGTTGCAATGGCTAACTTTTAACTAAACAAATCCCAAGGAAAAGCTACTAGATGGATCTACTTATATAGGAGCAAGGGGTGGTGGCCAAGGAGGTGGGAGGACGTCCCAAGGCATCCTAAAACTAAATCTGGGTCGTACAAGGCCAATGGGCCCAAGTGGAGGTGATGTAACACCTTTGGACTTGTAGTTTGACTCGGATTCTGCTGGAGCATCAGATTGTTTCGTCCACAACTCAACGCTCCGGACGAATTTGAAGGTGATTCCAATTGGGTTGGAAAGTGCACGAAATCTAGTTTCCAACAAAAAAAAATCACCCAATTCGGAGTCCGTATGAAAAACTTGTGTGCATTTTGAGTCAGGTGTGTCTGTGCAGTCCGAATCTAAATCCAGAACGTGAGAGACCTGGACTCTATCTTCTCTTGGGCCAAAAGTGACGTGAGAGAACTTTTTGGACAGCAAATAAACATCTCTTTCTTCCTTATCTTCATATGTGGATTGTACAAATGTCCCATACACCTGCAATTAGACAAAACACAAAAGTGTGTGAAGTATTTTTGTTCTGGATAACATAAATAGATTATTGAATAGTTTGCACTAGAAATCACCTGACAAATATGCATATATGCAATATTTTTGGTCATATCCAAGGTAGTCATGTCCTCATCAAATTTAGAGATGCAAAGTTGAATAAACGCTCAACGACGGTACTGTGCTGGTCCTAGGCTAGACTGTGCTAGAGACGCGAGCCTAGAACACCAACAAAATCACGGCGCGGCACGTAAACAAGGGAAAAGCACACTCTGAATTTTTTTTTCGATCTTTTTTTTTTGCGCTCTTTTTTTTTGTTTTTTGCGCTGCTTTTTTTTTTTGCGAAAAATCACTATAATGGCAAGTATCTCAAAACTCTTCCTAGCTCAAACTGACAGGATGGGCACGAAATTTTTCGACCAATTTTCTTTTTTTTTCGACTGCCCGGACCCAAAAACTGGAAACGGGTCAAAAAAAACTTCCTATAATGGCACCTGTCTCAAAACACTCAGAAACACCTAAAAATAGGATAGCCAGAAATTTTTTCGAAAAATGCGTTTTCGAAAAATTTTGGGCCTAAACGGAGCGTGGCTACCAGAATTTTTTTTTTTCGAAACCTACTCCGGCAAGGAAACACGAATCGGAATCTAGATGGATCCCGAAAACAAACCTAATAAGCAAGGAACTCGGATTGGTGGTGGATATATGGTGGTCGTATATGGCAGCGGTGGTGGTAGCGGTGGTAGTATATGGATATGGATCGGTGGTGGTATATGGGCACGGATTGGTGGTGGTATATGGATACGAATTCGAAGCGGTGGTGGTAGATGGCAGGGGCGATGATGATGGTGCGGCGGCGGCGTGACAACTTATGACCAGAACTCGAAACTCTAAAAGACTAGACTCTAAGACCAGCAACTAGACCGACGATGCAACCGCAAATTCAACAAAGCAAAACCCTAAAAAGATTATGCAAAGGCTCAGATTGGTTCGGATATGATGAACTAACCCTAATTTTTTTGTGGCTTTTTCGTGGACT
>NW_021228906.1:0-1281 GCF_002162155.2 Triticum dicoccoides | reverse complement strand
TTTTGGCTCACGTATATGATAGTGTCGCTAGCATCCATATGATAAGGAGCCCGGGCTGACATGACTAGTCGTAAACCCAAAGTGGCACAGACTTACAGGGACAGGCATCCATGACCCAGCTTCGAATGTGTCGGTCATCAGCAAGTGGGTCCGGGCTGTAGCACTGGGCTAGCAGGACTCCGGTAAACCGGGCTGTAGCGGGCTAACAGGACTCCGGTACTCAAAGCGTGACATTTCCCCGAAGGGACAGACACAGGAACGAAGAAGGACACATGCCGGCCAGCCTAAGTGTTCCAGAGCAGTAGCAAGCTACCATGGCTCAGCGGTAACACTAGGAGACATTTCCCGGTAAGAGAGGCTACTAAAGATAAACAACTAGATGGTCAGATCCCACACATACCAAGCATTTCAATCATACACACAATATGCTCGATATGTGCAAATACAACGAAGCATCACAACATGACTCTATGACACAAGTACTTTATTTAAGGCTTAGGGAGCCATACATAACATACACAAGGATACGGGTCTCACGACCCAACATTCAAGTCATACAGTCATACAAACCAGCAGCGGAAGTAACTTGTCTGAGTACAGACAACTAGTAAAATAAAAGAGGCCTGGAAAGCCTAGCTATACTACGTGGTCCTTCACAAGCTCAGGGTCACCACCTGGGTCTTTAGCCTACTCGTTGATGTCAACGTCTACATAGAACCCATCAGAAGGGGTTGCAGCGTCTTCTGTAAAAATGTAGATTATAGCAACATGAGTACAAAGGTACTCAGCAAGACTTACATCAGATCCTACATACATGCATAGTATCAAGAAGGGTTGGTGGAGTTATTGCAGCAAGCCAGCTTTGACTCTTGGCTAGGCTATCCTACGATACTCCAACTTGAAATGGTTTTGCGCACACGAGTCCACTACTCACCACTTCAATACACTACCGAGGATCCACCTCCGTCTTCCTACGAAAGAGCCATCCTTGGCACTCACACTTATCTTGAGGCTTTTAGTAGTTTCCATTTCTTGTCTATGAACTGTATAGGCAACCAAGTAGTCCTTTACCGCGGACGCGGCTATTCGAATAGATCATGTTAACCCTGCAGGGGTGTACTTCTTCATACATGTTTCCACCACTTAGCGTCTGCACACGACATGTGCTCGGCAGACTTCAAGCGAAAGCCGACGTGGGTGTAGACCACGACCTACCTAAACACTTAAGCCTCTAGTCCAGGTTTATCGCCTATTCAGGTTCCATCCGCAGGGAGTCCGGCC
>NW_021228905.1:0-390 GCF_002162155.2 Triticum dicoccoides | reverse complement strand
AAATCAATGGTGTTATGGATCTATCATATGCAAAATAAAAAATGTATGCAAGTTAGCTTCTCAGTGATAATGCTCATCCATGATGTATGTTACAGTCAGCAAATAAAAAAAAACTTATTTGTATCAAGAATTTACTGTCCAAGCAATATTTTTCGTCAGAATTTATCGAGAGTAATGAACAAACAAATAGATGGATATAAGATTTAAAACTTATTCAAGTTGCCTCTCACAAACGTATTCATGTTCATCCATAAAATGTACTGTACTATGTTACTGCTAGGAGTGCTAGCAGAATGAATAAAAGAAATTCTCCGAAAATATTTCTCAACAAGAAAAAGGAGTTCTTTTGTCACCTCTCACAAACTTATTTGTATAGAGAGTTTATTGTTC
>NW_021228904.1:0-13435 GCF_002162155.2 Triticum dicoccoides | reverse complement strand
AGAACAAGAAAATCAGCAGGGTATTTGACCTTCCCACACAAGACTTCAACATCTCTAACAATCCCAAAAGGCCTAATAGTATCTCTATTGGCAAGCTTAATTGTAACATCAATATCTTCTAACTCAACAGGTGCAATATCATGCATAATCTCTTGGTATAAGGAAATAGGTATTGCACTAGCACTAGCACCCATATCACATAGGCCATGACAACAATGATCTCCTATTTTAACAAAAATAACAGGCATGCCTACCACAGGTCTATGTATCTTAGTATCTGGTTTAACAATATTAGCAGTTTCACCATAGAAATAAATAACATGCCCATCTAAATCATCATCCAAGATATCGTTAACCATAGCAATACTAGGTTTAACTTTGATTTGCTCAGGAGGTGTATAAGTTCTAGTATTACTCTTACGAACAACAGTTGAAGCTTTAGCATGATCCTTCATTCTAACAGGAAAAGATGGTTTCTCAACATAAGTAGTAGGAACAATAGGATCATTATAAGTAATAGTCTTTTCTTCAACTGTAATAGGTGCAACTACTTTCACTTCAATGGGAGGATTATATTTGAACCACTTCTCCTTAGAGAGATCAACGTGAGTAGCAAAAGATTCATAGAAAAAAGCTACTATCTCAGAGTCAAGTCCATATTTAGCGCTAAATCCACGAAAAGCATCGGTATCCATAAAAGATTTAACACAATCAAACTTAGGTGTCATACCTGACTCCTTACCATCGTCGGAACCCCAATCTTCAGAGTTGTGTTTAATTCTTTCTAATAAGTCCCATTTGAATTCAATAGTCTTCAGCATATAAGAACCAGCACAGGAAGTATCGAGCATGGTGCGATCATTGAGAGAAAGCCAAGCATAAATTTTTTGAATAATCATTTCTCTGGAGAGCTCATGATTGGGGCATGAATATAACATTGACTTAAGCCTCCCCCAAGCTTGAGCGATGCTTTCTCCTTCAGGAGGCCAGAAATTATAGATGTAATTACGATCACGATGAACAAGATGCATAGGATAGAACTTCTGGTGAAATTCCAACTTCAATCATTTATAATTCCAAGATCCCGTATCATCACATAGCCTATACCATGTCAACGCATCTCCCTTCAAAGATAAAGGGAAGGCCTTCCTTTTGACAACATCATCGGGAATACCTGCAAGCTTAAACAATCCACAAACTTCATCCACAAAGATAAGGTGTAAATCGGGATGCAATGTTCCATCTCCAGCAAAAGGATTAGCTAGCAGTTTCTCTATCATACCCGAAGGAATTTCAAAGTGAACATTTTCAGTAGGTTCCGTTGGTTCAGTAGGTTGAGGAGCAACTCTTTGCTCTACTGGTCGGGGCGAAGATGCCCCAAACAAGCCCCTCAAAGGATTAGTTTCCATAGTGACAAGTAACAGAAAATTTCAGCACACTATATAAATGTTTCCTTACAAAGTTCCACTCACCAAAAGCGCTACACTCCCCGGCAACGGTGCCAGAAAAGAGTCTTGATGACCCACAAGTGTAGGGGATCTATCGTAGTCCTTTCGATAAGTAAGAGTGTCGAACCCAACGAGGAGCAGAAGGAAATGATAAGCAGTTTTCAGTAAGGTTTTCTCTGCAAGCACTGAAATTGTAGGTGATAGATAATTTTGTGATAAGATAAATTGTAACGAGTAACAAGCAATGAAAGTAAATAAAGTGCAGCAAGGTGGCCCAATCCTTTTTGTAGCAAAGGACAAGCCTGGACAATTTCTTATAATGGGAAAAGCGCTCCCGAGGACACATGGGAATTATTGTCAAGCTAGTTTTCATCACGCTCATATGATTCGCGTTCGGTACTTTGATAATTTGATATGTGGGTGGACCGGTGCTTGGGTACTGTCCTTACTTGGATAAGCATCCCACTTATGATTAACCCCTATTGCAAGCACCCGCAACTACAAAAGAAATATTAAGGTAAACCTAACCACATCATTAAACATATGGATCCAAATCAGCCCCTTACGAAGCAACACATAAACTAGGGTTTAAGCTTCTGTCACTCTAGCAACCCATCATCTACTTATTACTTCCCAATGCCTTCCTTTAGGCCCAAATAATGGTGAAGTATCATGTAGTCGACGTTCACATAACACCACTAGAGGAAAGACAACATACATCTCATCAAAATATCGAACGAATACCAAATTCACATGACTACTAATAGCAAGACTTCACCCATGTCCTCAGGAACAAACATAACTACTTACAAAGCATATTCATGTTCATAATCAGAGGAGTAATAATATGCATTAAGGATCTGAACATATGATCTTCCACCAAGTAAACCAATAAGCATCAACTACAAGGAGTAATCAACACTACTAGAAACCCACAGGTACCAATTTGTGGTTTTGGATACAAAATTGGATACAAGAGATGAACTAGGGTTTGAGAGGAGATGGTGCTGGTGAAGATGTTGATGGAGATTGACCCTCTCCCGATGGGAGGATCGTTGGTGATGACTATGGTGATGATTTCCCCCTCCCGGAGGGAAGTGTCCCCGGGAGAACAGCTCTGCCGGAGCTCTAGATTGGTTCTGCCAAGGTTCCGCCTCGTGGCGGCGGAGTTTCGGCCCGTAAGCTTGCCCATGATTTTTTCCAGGGTAAAAGCCTTCATATAGCAGAAGATGGACACCCGAGGGCCACCAGGGGGGCCAGGAGACAGGGGTGCGCCCCCCACCCTCCTAGCCAGGGTGTGGCCCCCCCTGAGGTGTTTCTTCCGCTCAATAATTCTTATTAATTCCAAAAATAAGTTTCATGGAGTTTCAGGTCTTTTGGAGCAGTGGAGAATAGGTTTCAAATGTTTGATCCTTTTCCAGCCAGAATTCCTGCTGTCGGCATTCCCCCTCTTCATGGTAAAGCTTATAAAATAAGAGAGAATAGCCATAAGTATTGATATATAATGTGTAATAACAGACCATAATGCAATAAATATTGATATAAAAGCATGATGCAAAATGGACGTATCACGCAGGATGGGGGCTCTGACTTGGATTGGATCTAGGAGGGAGAAGGCGGCGGCGGCGATTGGGAGAAGGGGGCTAGGGTTTCGTGGGAGCGGGGTGATTCGGGAGGGGGGTGAGAGCGACGAGGGGGTGTGGGCTGCCATTGGATCCGGGCGCATCCGACGGTGCTTAAGCCATGATCCGCGTGAGCTGATTTTAGACCAATCAGAATAGAGTATCCCCTTTGATGATGTTAAGACCATTTAAATTGGTCATAATCAATTGAAAATAAGATTTTGAATCATGTCTGCTATTTGACGATCTTAGAAATTTATAAAAATATAGAAATAAAAAACCTTCGCATTGTGTCACCAAGTGTGACCTACTTTTCAATAAAAATAACAAACTTTGAATATTGTTAATATCAATAAAAAGTATTCTAAGATATGAGTTTTTTTTCAGAGAATCATTTTTTGAGTATCCAAAATGATATTTTTATAAAGAACCTAGCAAATATTTTTGTTGCAAATTTGGAGCAAATCAATTTTATAATTCACAATCATAGCACATGTGGATTACATCAAATACTTTTTCAAGCTTATGTAGTTGTGTTTTTCTATTTGTTTCTCTTGTGTTTTCTGCACAAGGGTGCATTTTGGAATGGCATAGTTTGTTCAAATGATCTCATATTGTGCACAAGGGTGCATATTGGAGTGGAAAACAATGTTGCCTAAGGAAGTTTTCATTTTCTTTGGACGAAAAATTCATTTTCCATTTTTTCGAGTGCCCAAAATGAGTTTCTTGTGAAGGACCTACCATTTATTTGTTGCAAAATTGTACCTAATCAATTTTATAAAATACTAGGACATATTTAATGCACAATTGACCAAATGTTTTGGTGTAAAAAGTTTTGATCCTCCTCTCATGAAAAAGACAAATTTCCACCGATTCAGTTGGAAGCGGGCCAAATTTGAAGTGTAGCTACCTCGTAGTTTGCTCTTTATTTTTTCCAAAAATCATTTCTAGGTACATAAGTATCTATTTAATCAGAGAAACACCAAAAAAAATTCCAAGATTCAACCACTAGCTAGGAACGGTCAAGCCCGCCGTTTTGACCGCATTTTGAAACGGGCATTAAAAATTCAAAAAAATCAAAAAAATTGGAAAACCTTCGCATTGCGTCATTATATGTGACCAAGTTACCAGGAAAAATAATAAACTTGTAATACAGCAATTATTTTAAAAAAGTGTTCTCGGAAACGAGCTATCAAGTGTGAAGATTCATGGCTTTCAAGCCAAATGATCAATCTTATGGCCACATTCATGACATAGTTTGTTCAAATGATCTCATATTGTGAACAAGGGTGCATATTGGAATGGCAAACAATGTTGCCTAAGGAAGTTTTCATTTTCTTTGGACAAAAAATTCATTTTTCATTTTTTTCGAGTGCCCAAAATGAGTTGTTTTGTGAAGGACCTACCATATATTTGTTGCAAAATTGGACCTAATCAATTTTATAAAATACTAGGACATATTTAATTCACAATTGACCAAATGGTTGGGTGTAAAAAGTTTTGATCCACCTCTCGTGAAAAAGACAAATTGTCACCAATTTAGTTGGAAGCGGGTCAAATTTGAATTGTAGCTACCTCGTAGTTTGCTCTTTATTTTTTCCAAAAATCATTTCTAGGTACATAAGTATCTATTTAATCAGAGAAACACCAAAAAAAAAATCCAAGATTCAACCACTAGCTAGGAACGGTCAAGCCCGCCGTTTTGACCGCATTTTGAAACGGGCATAAAAAATTCAAAAACAAATCAAAAATTGGAAAACCTTCGCATTGCGTCATTATATGTGACAAAGTTACCAGGAAAAAGAATAAAATTGTAATACGGCAATTATTTTAAAAAAGTGTTCTCGGAAACGAGCTATCAAGTGTGAAGATTCATGGCTTTCAAGCCGAATGATCAATCTTATGGCCACATTCATGACATAGGTTGCTCAAATGATCTCATATTTTGCACAAGGGTGAATATTGGAATGGCAAACAATGTTGCCTAAGGAAGTTTTCATTTTCTTTGGACCACAAATTCATTTTCCATTTTTTTCAAGTGCCCAAAATGAGTTTTTTTGTGAAGGACCTACCATATATTTGTTAAAAAATTGGACCCAATAAATTTTATAAAATACTAGGACATATTTAATGCACTATTTACCAAATAGTTGGGTGTAAAAAGTTTTGATCCACCTCTCGTGACAAAGACAAATTTCCAGGGATTTAATTGGAAGCTGGTCAAATTTGAACTGTAGCTACCTCGTAGTTTGCTCTTTATTTTTTCCAAAAATCATTTCTAGGTACATAACTATCTATTTAATGAGAGAAACACCAAAAAAATTCCAAGATTCAACCACTAGCTAGGAACAGTCAAGCCCGCCGTTTTGACCGCATTTTGAAACGGGCATAAAAAATTCAAAAAAAAATCAAAAAATTAGAAAACCTTCGCATTGTATCATTATATGTGACCAAGTTTCTAGGAAAAAATAATAAACTTGTAATATGGTAATTATTTTTAAAAAGTGTTCTCAGAAAGGAGCTATCATGTGTGAAGATTCATGGCTTTCAAGCCAAATGATCAATCTTATGGCCACATTCATGGCAAAGTTTGTTCAAATAATCTCATATTATGCACAAGGGTGCATCTTGGAATTCCAAACAGTGTTGCCTAAGGGAGTTTTCATTTTCTTTTCACGGAAAATACATTTTCCATTTTCCGAGTGCCCGAAATGAGTTTTTTTGTGAAGGACCTACCATATATTTGTTGCAAAATTGGACCTAATCAATTTTATAAAATACTAGGCCATATTTAATGCACAATTGAAAAAATGGTTGGGTGTCAAAAGTTTTGATCGACCTCTGGTGAAAAAGACAAATTCCCGTCGATTCAGCTGGAAGCGGGTCAAATTTGAACTGCAGCTGCCTCATAGTTTGCTTTTTATTTTTTCCAAAAATCATTTATAGGTAAATAAGTATCTATTTAATTAGAAATACATGGTTTGATGGCGAGACATCGAGGTTTGGATGGTGGCCGAGGGCCCCAACTCTAGAGCGCATAAGCTCGCATGCCCGCCGCGTGGTCACCGTGTGACCGTGGCGTTGCCATGCGTTCTGGGCGGCCTAGGCATGTCTAGTGGGTTGGGCACTCCCCAGGTAGGTGCTAGGAAGAAAATTATAACATAAGATTCTCATGAGGAGACCGAACTATGCTCAAACATGAATTAGAAGCCAAGTGTTTGATTAGCGGTACGGTAAATGCACATGGCCAATGGGCGTGAGTTTTGGCTGAGGATGATCATATATTAAGAAGAATGCCTTCACAAATTTTTAGGGAAATCAAGAATATATAAATAACACTTCCTTCACAAAGTGCTGCTCTGAACAGAATAGGAAAATGAATATTGTAAAGTTATTTTTTGAAATAGGCAAGGAATGTTTTTGACATATTTGATGAAGATATGATTCAAACAATTTATGAGAATTTTTTGGGAATTTTTGGAATAACAAAAATATAGGTTGCTTCACAACCTAGGGCAAAAATTGACACATGGACATGACACATAGGCAAAACTGATGAGATGGCGCCTAGTCATCACAACCCACCACAATCTACAAGGCTATGACCATCTATATTGGTTGTTAACAACTAGAAATAAGGCAGTAGACCAGCACTGTTTGCTTTATGACCATTTCGTGTAAGGAAATTACGACCTTTCTCACCTAAATGGTCGCAATGGTTTAGGGTTTGGAGCCCCCCGAACAGCTTTTGACCAATTGGTCTCAAATGGTCATAGATCTATGACCAATTCTTCCAGGGTCACTGACAGAAGGTCACTAGTTGACATATTTCTTGTAGTGTATGACCGGTGCATGTGCGTAAGTGTATCATTTTTATTGCATATGCGGCACAAGACTAGATATTGTTCTTGGAGAGTGGCATTGCCTAACCATTTATCCTCACACAAACATATCTCCGGGCTGTCATTTATCGCAAAGGACCCTGAGCGGAAGAGATGTTTCTTTGCCGCCATCAAACTGGCCCAAAAGCGTGAATCTCCAGGTTTTTGGTATTCCCGAGACACAACTTTTTGTCCTAGATACTTACACTAGTAGATAAAGGGCCTAATGTGAAGCTCAGTCCCGGTTTGTGGTTGAACCAGCACTAATGTGAACATTAGTGCCGGTCCCAACGGCTAGGCGGGCGGTGGTCATTAGTCCTAGTTCATGGCAAACATCTAGTACCGGTTCATGCCACGAACCGGGACTAAAGAGGTGGTGGCAGGCTGTTGTCAGGCTGCGGCCCCACCAACACCTTTAGTCCCAGTTTGTGGCACGAATCGGTACTAGAGATGCACCTTTAGTCCCGGTTTGTATAGCCAACCAGGACTAAAGATCATCCTATATAAATCCTTCGTCGAGCCTGAGCTCTCTGTTCTTCCATTTCCTCTCCTCTCTGTTTTCTTCCTCTCCTCTCGAGCTCATCCTCCATTTTTCACAAAATTTGTCAAGATTTGAAGGCACCCCATCCATCCAAATGATCACAAAGGTTAGAAACTTTGTCCTTTCACCTCTCATTGCTAGATTAGCTCTTACAATGCTGTATAAGTATAGTGATTTGTGGGTTTTAGTAATTTGGGAGGAATTATATGTGGTAGTTTATTTGATTTATATGCAATTTGAGCTCAAAATTACTCTTAGTTTGCATATGTAGGTGTGGTTTACTTAGTGCCTTTCCGTCTCCGTCCTAACCACCGTCGATCACCCACACCGTCCCGTCGCTGGCACCACCTTGTGGTGAGCCTCTTGTTCTTATCTTTTTTATATAAAAAAAATCATGTTATTTGTGTGATTTAGATATATAGTTACTTGTATAATCCCGTAAGTTGTTTGTTATAGATAGTCTCATGGTTTTTATATCCATCCCCGTCGGCCCTCGTCCGGTTTATGATTTGCATGTGGTATATTCTCTTCTATAACTATTTGTTGCATTTCGTCTTTATGAAAAAGTTATGCCTATCAAGTTGACATAGATATTTTTATCTAGGAGGTATGTGAACCAGAAATTCCAACCGACCCTATTGTCGAGAGGTTAAATTTAGTTCAAAATGAAAACGAGTATTTGAAATAAAAATTGAAAAGAATTGAGGACGAGAAGATGGAATTGGAGTTGCATCTTGCCGATGTCTTCGATGATCACAAGATCAAGATGGAGAAAATGCGCTTGAAGATTAGAAAGATTAGAAAATATGCCATTGATAGTGAGGCTTGGTATCATTATGTTGTTGGATCAATTGTTACCTTAGTTGCCATCTTGATCGCATTTGTTGTTGTTGCATTTAAATGCTTTAGCTATACTATGTCGTTTTATAAGAATAAGTGTGTATGGAACTTTTTGTATGAACTTTATGTATGAACTTGTATTAATTTGGTATTTTCGGTGTTGTGTAATGAAGATGAGCCGGCAATGGATGTACGAAGATTGATGCTCTCCCTAGTTCATTAATGGCGTACGTACGGGCGAATGGTTTTATGTCTTGTCCATGTGCTGGCTGTAAGAATGATCAGAATTACTTTAAGTCAAAAACCAATCACATCCACCTATTTGAGTCCGGTTTCATGCCCCACTATAATGTTTGGACCAAGCACGGAGAAAGAGGAGTTATGATGGAAGACAATGAAGAAGAAGAGGATGACGACAACTATCCTGGCCATAGGTTCCCTGAATACGATGGCACAACAATGGGGGAAGAAGCTGAGCCGGCAATGCGGGAAGAAGTTGAGTCGGCAATGCGGGAAGAAGTTGAAGAAGAGGCATTAGATGAGCCCACTGATGATCTAGGTCGGGCCATTACCGATGCAAAGAGAAACTGCGCAAGTGAGATGGACAGGCTGAAGTTGCAGCGCATGTTAGAGGAGGAAATTGTTGTACCCAAATTGCAAAGCTGACAAGAAAAAGGTGGGCACCGCAGTGGAATTACTGCAATGGAAGGCAGAGAATGGTGTATCTGACAAGGGATTTGGAAAGTTGTTGATAATGTTAAAGAAGATGCTTCCAAAGGAAAACGAATTGCCCGAGAGTACGTACGAAGCAAAGAAGGTTGTATGCACTCTAGGATTAGAGGTGTAGAAGATGCATGCATGCCCTAATGACTGCATCCTCTACCGCAGTGAGTACGAGGATTTGAACGCATGCCCGGTATGCGGTGCATTGCGCTATAAGATCAGTCGCAATGACCATGTGATGTCGAGGGCGAGCGCCCTAGGAAGAAGATTCCTGCCAAGGTGATGTGGTATGCTCCTATAATACCACGGTTGAAACGTTTGTTGCAAAACAAAGAGCATGCCAAGTTGATGCGATGCACAGAGAAGACCGTAAGAAAGACGGGAAGTTGACCGCTGACGGGCCGCAGTGGAGAATAATCGAGAGAAAGTATTAGGAGGACTTCGCAGGTGACGCAAGGAACATATGGTTTGGTCTAAGCGCGGATGTCATTAATCCTTTTGGGGAGCAGAGCAGCAATCATAGCACTTGTCCTGCGACTATGTATGTATAACCTTCCTCCTTGGTTTTGCATGAAGCGGAAGTTCATTATGATGCTAGTGCTCATCCAAGGCGCTAAGCAACCCGACAACGACATTGATGTGTACCTAAGGCCATTAGTTGAAGAACTCCTAGAGTTGTGGAATGGAAAAGGTGTACGTGCGTGGGATGAGCACGGACAGGAGGAATTTGACCTACATGTGTTGATGTTTGTGACCATCAATGATTCGCCTGCTCTTAGTAACCTTTCAAGACAGACAAACAAGGGATACCGCGCATGCACACACTGTTTGGATGATACCGACAGTATATATTTGGATAATTGTAACAAGAATGTGTACCTGGGACATCGTCGATTTCTTCCAAGCAGGCATCCCGTAAGAAAGATAGGCAAGCATTTCAAAGGTGAGGCAAATCACCGGACAAAGCCTCGCCACCATATTGGTGATGATGTACATGATATGGTCAAGGATTTCAAGGTAATCTTTGGAAAGGGTCCTAGCGTCTTAGATCTGGAGTTTGATGGCATGGTTGTGGTGCTACCCAGCCAAATTCTTTCAACGGCAATGACTTCGTCTTTGATATGAGTAAAAAGGAGAGATGTAAAAGAATCCAACTGGGGCCAATTTCATTGATGATCAATCCTTATATACAACTGGAGGGGACGCAAGTGGAGAGGCGCGTCCACTTGATGGGGAACGAGGGAACCGTCGTGACTATTGCCAGATTGGCAACACACGTGTAGCTACACAAGAGAGGATTATCTCCTTAATAACATTATTAATTAAATCCTAAAACTCCCCCTAATCCTCGCTTGTCCTTGTGAATGATCATCCTTGAAATACTCTCCTCCAAAAACCCTGCAGGAAAAATATGAGGAGATATACGTAATATGCCATGAAAAACTCCTTCCAAACCCCAGTGGAAAAATAAGGAGAAATGACATATCAAAATGCTTGTATTACTATTGCCTCTTTAAAAACCTTTGATGAGAAACCATTCAGGAAAATCTCATAAAGGAAAAGAGTGCAATACAAAATATCCGAAGATCTGGAACAGGTTATCGTTCAAGAGTACACTCCCCCTGAACCTTGCAAACAACAAAATCATCTCATACCAATTCAATTAACTTATTTCTGGAATGAAGAACTTGGTAAATACTTTGTGAATAAATCATCGAAGTTATCACATGACTTCATTTGCAAGATATTTATTTTCCACCTTTCTTTAACTCACGAGGAATAAAATACTTTTTAGAGCCATACACATTCTAGTGTTGCTCTTTATAACCTGTCTACATCTGCGTAATACAAACAAAACATTATCTTCATAGATAATGGTGGGTGGTTCCTATCAACCAATCCCACTTGAACTTTCAACAAAGTTCATCATTCTGTGAAGTCACATACATTGATGTGATGCTTCATACAAATCAACGTTTTCAGAATGATTAGTGGATGCAGCCACTAAAATATGTCTTCTCGACTTCCTAGAGAAGGTCACACCTTCATTCGAGGAGACAAAAATCAGTTTGTGATCTAGGATTATGGGGATCTAATATATACCCAGCACCACAATATCCAACCATGGTCCTCTCTTGATTTAAAGAACAATCCAAGATTTATGGTGTCCAGAAGATATCTAAAAATATTCTTCACTCCAAACCAATGCCTTTTAATCGGTGATGCATTGTATCTAGCCAATCAATTCACTATAAATAATATACCAGGCCTGGTGCAGTTGCTAGACACATTAGTGCTCTCATTGCACTAAGATATTAAAACTCAGGTCCAAACATCTCTTCATCACTGCCCTTAGGTATTAATGGGTTTAATCTCTATCAAGAAATTTGACAGCCATAGTTCTTGATGGATATGATTTATCCATACTGAATTATTCAAATATCTTATGCATTAATGTGGAGTGATGAACAAGTATTACTGAAGGAATATGAACAAGTCTGGAACTTAAGCAAAGTTTGGTCTCAACCAAGTCTTTCATCTCACACTCCGTCTTGAGATTATTTGTTGGTCTCATGTACTTACTTGTGTAGTTCCAATGATAATCAGATAATCAACATACACAAAAATGATAGAAAAATCCTGCTTCGGATTTCTTGATGAACATACATGACCAATCATCATTGTTTGAGTAATCCTTCTAACAAAGGAACTCACTCAATCGGTTATACAACATCCATCGCGACTAATTCAAGCCATAAAATGGCTTCTGAAGCTTTACACAATACATGCTGCGATTAAATTCGAAATCTTCATTCCCTCGGGAACTATCATATATATATATATATATCCAAATCAAGTGACTCATACAACTATGGAGTCACAACATCCATCAGTTGGATATACAAATTTATTATTCATTGCCAGTGATATTAAATATCGGAACGTTATTCCACTCACAACGGGAGAATATGTTTCATCTTAAATGATGGTGGCTCTCTGCGTGAACCCCTGTGCTACAAGCCTCGCTTCATGTATCACCACCTCATCGTTTTCATTCCTCTTACAAACAAAAACTCATCGTGCTCCCCCGAGAACACATACAGAGTAGTGGGTATTATTGATCAGCACTAGTAGAAAACAGGGCATTTGTCCCGGTTGGTGAGGGCCTTTTGTCCCGGTTCTTGAACCGGGACTAAAGGGTCGTTACCAATGCCTCCCCCCTTTAGTCCCGGTTCTAACACGAACCGGGGCAGATGGGCCTCCACGTGGCAACTGCGAGCAGCCCAGGCAAGGGGGCCTTTGGTGCCGGTTGGTGACATGAACCGGGACCAAAAGGCTTCCACGTGTCAGCAGCTGGCTGGAGCTGAGGTTTTTCTTTTTTTTAAAAAAAGTGGCTGGTTTAGGGGTTTTGGGGGTTAATTTTAGGTTGTTATGAGCACTACTAATCATTGGAATAGCAACCTAAAATTAACCCCCTTGGCTGGAGCTAATAGAGAGAAGTGTCCTCTCGTCCTTGGTTTACCAACGCTACTGCTATGTTCATTTCACCCGCTGATATATAATAACTCATGCATGCTCGTATCATACATCATCATATATAATAAAAAGTCCTACTAATCATGCATCATCATACAACTTCTACTCGTTATTAATAACAAGTCATACGATCATCATCCTCATAGTCATCGAACCAAACCCTACATAATTGTTCTTAGCACATGATCATCAGTATCAGGTAGGACCTAAACACCCTTAAGGTAAAATAGCATAAAACAATATAGACCCCGACTCTCCATTATGAATAATGGAGATCATCCCGTCTCCAATTCTTACGCTTCGCCTCCTTTTGCTTCCAAGAAACTCCTTACGACTGTCCATACATTTTTTTCCATTCTTTGATTGTCATGTCTCCACTTCTTTTAGAAATCCGGTATGGACAGTTGAGATTCGTAGGACGACCTGGTTGTATGTTCAAAACATCAAGGCGACCATGGGTATACCTCAGATGAGGCACACAATCATCCGGGATTATCTGTTGAAAAACATAGTAATAACTTCGTAGTTAGCAATGATGTACTAGTTTTAGAAGTATTTAAAAAGATGCAGGGATGTCGTAATAGTAAAAAATCTTACCAGGGTATCTCCATGGTAGTTACCGTAGTTCAATACGTGCACTAGTGGGACGTATTGACCATAATGTTGAGGAGTTCGATTGTAGACATTGTAATTCTCAAGATCAGTACAAAATGCGATCAGATGATTTTTCTCCTTATAAGTTAATTCGGAGCCATCGGTGTAGTGGGTTTTGTCTACCATCTTCCGCACATTCTTTGAAGAATGAAAATAAGCTGTCAATGGAAATAAGTTGTCAACTATTTT
>NW_021228903.1:0-1282 GCF_002162155.2 Triticum dicoccoides | reverse complement strand
TTATGAGTTCTTCATCAAGTGCTACCTTCCCACTGATTCCAATTTTTCGCGGGCTCTGAGTTATTGAACACTCAAAGACACCGATAACTGAACCGAGTCCGCTCTACGGTTCAACAACTCTTCAGTAAGCTTCTATAAGTACGAGTTTGTACCCGATCACATCATTCCTAGCCTGATCGGCTATATCATTATCATGCTAAATATTAACTGTGCTACCGGGTCCTTCTTCTCGGAGCACATATTTCGACGGTGAGCTAATCTTACAATCGATCTCCCTCGTCATACCGTTTGACCTTGTACAACAAGCTTGATTTCGAGTTTGTGTCGTACCCATGGTTCCAATGACTTTTGGCTTCATCATTCCTTTGACTTGATGTCATCGCTGATTGATTACTTCTTCATGAAATCTGTCGACAAATGTGTCGTGATCCTCATCAACCTTATGAGCTCTTCCAGGATATCAATTGAATTCATGATGAGAAATACCATCCTTGCCCTTGATGAATTGTATTATCATCGACCACTTTATTGCCTACCCACCAACACAAGCTTGTTCATGTTTGGTGTTATACCTTGAGTTCCTTACTATCCAGCAATTGTTCTTCTTTACCTTGGAGTATTACCATCCTTTATGTCAAGAATGTTCTGAGATTTGTTCCACCTCTTGAGAATTCTTGACATAGAAATACTTCTCACCATCACCATTCTTTCTTGGTCCCCGTGTTAATTCCAACAAGTGAATGGTGTTGTTTGGATTCTTTCCTTCTAGCAACCCTATTTCTTTGAAGTTAATGGTCGAAAGTTCATTCTTAGGCTATTGATTATTGAATCACCATTCCGACATTGGTCGTGCAACCTAACCCATATTTCGGGCGCACCTTTCAACCCATGTTTAATTGTGTATGTTTTCCTCGAGCATACTTCCTTATATCATTTGATCTGACAAATGTTACCTCCTTGTTCACTTAATTGTGGAAATCCGTCTTTTGGGAATCTCGATGAATTGCCGATGAGTTCACCAGACACCTCCTTGTCCTCTCCTTGGGTTAATGATGGACTCTTGTTAAAGGAAATCACTTCATAGTTCATTTCCTCGAGAATCTTATAATGTCACCTCGTCAATTTGTGTTGCACCTTTTCTTCTCGGACATCCTGAGTCTGAGGTATTATGACACCAATTGGATATGAATCTCGGTCCGATATGATGGTTGGGACAACTTTCCAAGGGTTATGTTGTTGATCCTTTGATGACCCGGTAACATGATGTCATGTCTAGCACCCC
>NW_021228902.1:0-429 GCF_002162155.2 Triticum dicoccoides | reverse complement strand
TGGTCCTTCACAAGCTCAGGATCACCACCTGGGCCTTAGCCTACTCATTGATGTCAACGTCTACGTAGAACCCATCAGAAGGGGTTGCAGCGTCTTCTGTAAAAAATGTAAATTATAGCAACACGAGTACAAAGGTACTCAGCAAGACTTACATCAGATCCTACATACATGCATATTATCAAGAAGGGTTGGTGGAGTTATTGCAGCAAGCCAGCTTTGACTCTTGGCTAGGCTAACCTACGAGACTCCAACTTGAAATGGTTTTGCGCACACGAGTCCACTACTCTCCACTTCAATACACTATCGAGGAGCCACCTCCGTCTTCCTACGGAAGAGCCATCCTCGGCACTCACACTTATCTTGAGGCTTTTAGTAGTTTCCATTTACTTGTCTATGAACTGTATAGGCAACCAAGTAGTCCTTTACCGC
>NW_021228901.1:0-877 GCF_002162155.2 Triticum dicoccoides | reverse complement strand
CAGCGGCATTATTAGAGGGTGTTTGTTTACAGGGACATTTTAGTGTAGGGACTAAAAAAACTCCGTGTCAGTCCCATCTAAACCAAACAGGAGGGACTTTTACGGACTAAAAGTGGGCATTTGGGACTAAAGAAAGAAGACCCCGAGGGAGTCTTTTTGGGACTTTTTCCAACAGTTGCCCCTGCCACGCATCGCACCTTGTTTCTATTAGTTCATTACTAGGGGTAACATGGTCTTTTAGCATGTCATTTAATACCCTCTAGTCCATGTTTAGTCCCTGAAACCAAGAAGGTAGGGACTAGGGACTTTTTAACCAAACAAGGCCTTAGACTTAACAACAGCTAATGAGTTGCACAGGACAGTGGACGCACCAACACCATGTGCATCTACCGATGTACTGTGGTCATGCACAGTCTGTTGCAACAAAGAACAAACAACCAAGGAACATATTTGTGTTGGTCCCAGTTTTTTTATCTTTAGACACCTTTCCCTATGTGAGCGCAACAAACCTAGTCCTGCTCAAACTCTACAGCCTTGTCCCTTCCTTTCCTTTTTGAACTAGTACTTTCGCCCCTTCCTTTCCTCTTTGAACCACGTCCTAGATTTATGCGATACAACTTTCCCCACTACTTTCCCCCATTCATTTCCTCTTTGAACCACGTCCTAGATTCATGCTATACAACTTTCCCCCTTCATTTCCTCTTTGAACCACGTCCTAGATTCATGCTATATACAACTTCTCCCACTACTTTCCCCCACTCCTTTCCTCTTTGAACCAAGTCCTAGATTCATGGTATACATGCAGCTAGAGCAATGCATGTGGAGTAAGTCAAATATACCTTAAGGTTCTTGGGGCGTGGTTCGGTGGGCGACGGGA
>NW_021228900.1:0-419 GCF_002162155.2 Triticum dicoccoides | reverse complement strand
TGGATTTTTGGCATTCTGGAGATATGTAGTACTTATCGTTAAGCAACTCTCATCGTTGACTGTATTAATGCGTCCATCGAACCATATGCCTGATGGCAGAGGGAACTTCTCTCTATAAATGGAGCCATCGGCATGTCCATGCAGCATACACCCAAGCACTAGCATCTCCCCACACTAGCTACTGGAAAAAATGTCGACCTTGTTCTCGCAAGAGCTGCTCATCTCCACATTCGCCATCATTATTGTTCCCCTCTACATGTTGTACCTCAGGTCTAGCAGATCAAAGAACCCATCAGTGCTCCCCATAAACTGGCCAATAGTGGGGGTGTTCCCTTACCTTATCGCCAACTTCCACAACCTGCACGACTACCTCGCCGTCGTCCTCGCCGGATCAGGCCACAACTTCAGGGCGTACGGCC
>NW_021228899.1:0-691 GCF_002162155.2 Triticum dicoccoides | reverse complement strand
GAGTAAAGAGACTTGCCGGTAACGAGATTGAACTAGGTATTGGATACCGACGATCGAATCTCGGGCAAGTAACATACCGATGACAAAGGGAACAACGTATGTTGTTATGCGGTCTGACCGATAAAGATCTTCGTAGAATATGTAGGAGCCAATATGGGCATCCAGGTCCCGCTGTTGGTTATTGACCGGAGATTTGTCTCAGTCATGTCTACATTGTTCTCGAACCGTAGAGTCCGCACGCTTAACGTTACGATGATAGTTATTATGAGTTTATGCATTTTGATGTACCGAAGTTAGTTCAGAGTCCCGGATGTGATCACGGACATGACGAGGAGTCTCGAAATGGTCGAGACATAAAGATTGATATATTGGACGACTATATTCGGACAACGGAAGTGTTCCGAAGAAGTTTCGGATAAAACCAGGAGCACCGGGGGGTTACCGGAACCCCCCGGGGGGTTAATGGGCCTCATGGGCCTAAAGTGGAGAAGAGGAAGGGGCTGCCAAGGCAGGCCGCGCGCCCCCTCTCCCCCTAGTCCGAATTGGACAAGGAGGGAGGGGCGGCGCCCCCCCTTTTCCTTCTCTTCTTCCACCTCTCCTACTTGGACAAGGAAAGGGAGGGGAGTCCTACTCCCGGTAGGAGTAGGACTTCTCCTGCGCGTCTCCTCTAGGGACGGCCGCACCCCCCCCC
>NW_021228898.1:0-1541 GCF_002162155.2 Triticum dicoccoides | reverse complement strand
GATCTCTCTAATGCTCTTGAGGAAGAGCGTGGGCATCGTTTGGCTCTTGAGGAGTCACACAACGATGGTCATGCTAAACTAAAGAAAGATCTTGATCATGCTCTTGTTGTGTCTCGTGTTCTAGCTTCCGAGAAGGCTAAACTTGGGGTTGATCATGTTAGACTCATGGAGGAGTTTGATGTACTTGACAAGGCCCACAAGGTCTTGAAAGGTGCTCATGCCACCCTCAAGGAGTCTCATGCTCAACTCCAAGTTAAGCTAACCAAGGAAAAGGCCACATTTCCTCACATGGTCTTAATTGATAATGCAAATGCTACTAACCCATGTTGTGAGCATGTGCATCTTGTGGAGGAAAGTGCCAAGTTGAAGGAACAACTCGAGAAAGGTCTTGTGTCATGCATACAAGGCGAGAAGAACCTAAATGACCTTTTGAGCAATCAAAAGGAAGTTGTGGGCAAGGAGGGAGTTGGGTTCGCACCCAAGTCCAAAAACAAGAAGAATAACAAGGAGAAGAAGAGCAAGACCAATCGACCTCCTCCGCTCACGCAAACCTTTGTGAAGGAGGGAGAAGGTGCTCCTAAGGAGAAGAAGAACAATGGGAAGAGTGGTGAAGCCAAAGAGCGCAACGCCATCTCTCCCAACAAAGCCGGCGACTTCAACCCCTCTTATGTGTTGTGCCGTGCTAGTGATGGACATGTTTATGCTAAATTTGTTGGTTCTCATTATGAGTACATTGAATGGTCTATTTGGGTTCCTAAGACCCTTGTTACTAACATCAAAGGACCCATTACTCAATGGGTACCTAAAACCAAGCATTGATCTCTTGTAGGTGTTTGCTTCCGGTGGGGGATCATGGTTGCTCGATAGTGGAGCAACAAATCATATGAGCGGGAGCAAGGACTTGGTGGTGGACGTGCACAATATCCCATCTATGCCCACCAATGTCGAATGTGGTGATGCCTCACATTCTAAGGTATTGGGTCTTGGCAAGGTTGTCATTTCTCATGATCTAACGATCGAGAAAGTCATGCTTGTTGAGTCCCTTGCGTTCAATTTACTTTCCGTTCGTCAACTCGCACTCATGGGTTTTGCCACCTTCTTTGATATTGATACCGTGGCCCTCTTGTGGAGCAAAACTCTTAAAGTAGCCTTTGTTGGGCATGTCGAGAACGGCCTCTATGTGGTTAACTTCTCGGAGCAACCCACTAAGACCGCGACATGCCTAATGGCTAAAGTTGATGTGGGATGGCTTTGGCATCGCCATTTAGCCCACGTCAATATGAGATCTTTGCAAAGCCTTCTCAAGGGGGACCATGTTCATGGACTAACGAATGTTAGTTTTGCCAAAGATTGTGTTTGCAGTGCTTGTATCGAAGGAAAGCTTCATGAGACGGCTCACCCTCCCACAACTATCATCTACTCGAAGAGACCCTTGGAGCTCCTTCACATGGACCTCTTTGGGCCCCCATCCTTTGATAGTCTTGGGGGTAGAAAGTATTGCTTGGTGATAGTGGATGATTATTCAAGATACACTTGGGTAT
>NW_021228897.1:0-4300 GCF_002162155.2 Triticum dicoccoides | reverse complement strand
CTTTTGCTGTCTTTACTTTTGTTACCGTTACCACCACTATCATATTACTTTGCTACTAAACACTTTGCTGGAGATACTAAGTTTCCAGGTGTGGTTGAATTGACAACTCAGCTGCTAATACTTGAGAATATTCTTTGGCTCCCCTTGTGTCGAATCAATAAATTTGGGTTGAATACTCTACCCTCGAAAACTGTGGCGATCCCCTATACTTGTGGGCTATCAACGTGCCATGCATGATGGCGATATTGAAGATGACATGTACTCGTTGTCCCAGTTACCATCTTCGAATATAATGACTTTCAAAGGGTACGAGATAAATGGGAATACATTTTACATGATCGCCCAAGATAAGAAGAGCACCAACCAAAACAGTGGTGTCCGCTTTGATGCAACAACCAACATGGGAAAGGAAACATATTATGGTTACATAGTGGACATATGGGAACTTAACTATGGAGGTGGTTTGAAGGTCCCTCGGGCAACCTTTGGACAACTCCTCAAGATTGAACCCATGCCTAAGCTTAAAGAGGACGAGATAAAATGGAAATATGCCCGCGGCCAACCTTTGGTAAGGCCTGAGGAGGTCAAGAACCTCCCAACGAGAATGTATCAATTGCATGATTGGTACATGAAAATTACCAAGAGTAGCAATCGAGAGGGCCTCATGGTGAAAGTCAAGGAAGAGTATTACTTCCATAAGCTAGCTCTGTCCATTGAGTATTCAGAACTATTTTAGTTATTCCATCAAGACGCATCGACAAATCCATCGTCAGTTTGTATTGTGCGTAAGTGATTTCTTTCTGTAATTCAAGTCTCAAGCTAGCTGTACTGCTCATTGATCGATCATTACCTGTAATTATCCTTACTATATTCTTTTCTGTGGTATATTATGCAGGATGAAGATGTATGAAATGAAAAAAGCTAGACGCTATGGCATTGGGTTCATTGACCCAAATACCATTAATGAAGAAACATGGGGATATGCATGGTATCAAACAGAGGTAGAGAAAAACATGCTAGAGTTCTTGAAGCGCCTCAATACCAATGAACATATACTACTTCCTTACAACTACATGTGAGTCACACTGTCTTGTACTTCAAATTCTGTTTTACTTACTAGCTAGCTAGATATTAATAATTAAGTGTATAGGGTTCAGGGTAGTTGATGAGGGTTATGCACATGCCCGCTTAATTAAGACATGCAAACGTGTGTGCATGCAGTTTCCATTGGATCTTGTTAATCATTACAGTTGATGAAGGAACAGTTGAAGTACTGGACTCACTACTTAAAGAGAAGACAGAGTACACAACCGTGAAGGGGATAGTCGACAGGTAATTTCAATCATTATTAACTATATGTCGGCCTCTTTAGTTAGTCATTTCCTGATATCAACTATTTAATAACTCGTTTATTCATTTTCTTTGCCGGCGGGCAGGGCTTGGGCAGAGTTCAGGAATTCAAAAGATGTTCTAGGCGAATGGAGAGAAAGGCTGTATCGGTTTCGACCCAAGGTATAATTAATTAAGTAGTACTAGCTAGCTACCATGCATCTCTTTAATCCCGGGCTATAGAACCGGCACTAAAGCACCTTACGAACCGGGGCTATAGCCCGGATCTGCACTAGTGCATCTCTTTAATTCTAGTTTCAATACCATTAATTATCATGCTTGATTAATTATTATATGATTAAATTCTATTCTCGTAAAGGCCCTGAAGCAGGCGCAGGGGAGAGATCATTGTGCATACTGCGTTTTCGAGAACATTCGCATGATGACATCCGAAAGGACCAAAACTGATGGACAATATGTAGTATCGTAAAATATAGTTTTGGTCCATCAGTATATAATCGCATAATCGGTTCTACGAGAAATTCTATTTATATATATGCATAACATGTACAATATGTAGTATCGTAAAATACCAGCAAATAGAATAGAATTAAATGGAAAACACAAAATTAAAGGAAAAATAAATAATAAAACCAAAAGCCCCCAAACTTTTTAGTACCGGTTGGTAACACTAACCGGTACTAAAGCTCTCCCCACACCCGGCCCTGGCTCATGCCACGTGGTGGCCCTTTAGCTGTGGATCGAGCCGAACTGGTACTAAAGGGGGGGGACCTTTAGTCCCCACCCTTTAGTGTCAGTTGCAGAACCGGCACTAAAGCCCCTTACGAATGGGGGCTATAGCCCGGTTCTGCACTAGTATGGCACTAGGCACTGGATCGATATGTTAGTCCCAAAAATAGTATAAAAAGTTGCCAAAAGTATATGAAAGTTGAATAATATTGGCATGAAACAATCAAAAATTATAGATACGGCGGAGAGGTATCAGCATCCCCAAGCTTAGTTCCTGCTCGTCCTCGAGTAGGTAAATGATAAAAAGATAATTTTTGATGTGGAATGCTACCTAGCATAATCTTGATCATATGTCTAATCATGGCATGAATATTAAGACACGAGTGATTCAAAGCAATAGTCTATCATTTGACATAAAAACAATAATACTTCGAGCATACTAATTAAGCAATCATGTCTTTTCAAAACAACATGGCAAAAGAAAGTTATCCCCACAAAATCATATAGTCTGGCTATGTTTTATCTTCATCACACAAAGTATTTAATCATGCACAACCCCAATGACAAGCCAAGAAATTGTTTCATACTTTTGACGTTCTCAAACCTTTTCAACTTTCACGCAATACATGAGCGTGAGCCATGGACATAGCACTATAGGTGGAATAGAATATGATGGTGGGGGTTATGTGGAGAAGACAAAAAGGGAGAAAGTCTCACATCGACGTGACTTTTTTCTAATCAATGGGATATGGAGATGCCCATCAATTGATGTCAATGCGAGGAGTAGGGATTGCCATGCAACGGATGCACTAGAGCTATAAGTGTATGAAAGCTCAAACTAAAAATTAAGTGGGTGTGCATCCAACTTGCTTGCTCATGAAGACCTAGGGCATTTGAGGAAGCCCATCGTTGGAATATACAAGCCAAGTTCTATAATGAAAAATTCCCACTAGTATATGAAAGTGATAACTCAAGAGACTCTCTATATGAAGAACATGGTGCTACTTTGAAGCACAAGTGTGGTAAAAGGATAGTAACATTGCCCCTTCTCTCTTTTTCTCTCAATTTTTTATTTTATTTTATTTTTTATTTTTTATTTTATTTTTTTGGTGGGCTTCTTTGGCCTCTTTTTTTATTTGGGCTTCTTTGGCCTCTTTTATTTTTCATAAAGTCCGGAGTCTCATCCCGACTTGTGGGGGAATCATAGTCTCCATCATCCTTTCCTCACTAGGGCAATGCTCTAATAATGATGATCATCACACTTTATTTACTTACAACTTGATATCTAGAACAAAGATATGACTCTATATGAATGCCTTCAGCGGTGTGCCGGGATGTGCAATGATCTAGCGTAGCAACGACATCAAAAACATGAAACATCATGCTAGCTATCTTACGATCATGCAAGGCAATATGACAATGAATGCTCAAGTCATGTATATGATGATGATGGAAGTTGCATGGCAATATATCTCGGAATGGCTATGGAAATGCCATGATAGGTAGGTATGGTGGCTGTTTTGAGGAAGGTATATGGTGGGTGTATGGTACCGGCGAAAGTTGCGCGGCACAAGAGAGGCTAGCAATGGTGGAAGGGTGAGAGTGCGTATAATCCATGGACTCAACATTAGTCATAAAGAACTCATATACTTATTGCAAAAATCTACAAGCCATTGAAAACAAAGTACTACGCGCATGCTCCTAGGGGGATAGATTGGTAGGAAAAGACCATCGCTCGTCCCCGACCGCCACTCATAAGGAAGACAATCAATAAATAAAATTGTGCTCCAACTTCATCATAAAGCGGTTCACCATACGTACATGCTTCGGGAATCACAAACCTCAACACAAGTGTTTCTACTAATCCACAGTCGCCGACTAGCATAACTCTAATATCACCACCTTTATATCACAAAACTATTGCAAGGAACCAAACATATCATATTCAGCGATCTACAAGTTTATGTAGGATTTTATGACTAACCATGTGAATGACCAATTCTTGTCATCTCTCTAAATAGATATAAGTGAAGCAAGAGAGTTTAATTCTTTCTACAAAAGATATGTCCACGCTCTAACAAATATAAGTAAAGCAAAAGAGCATTCTACAAATGGCGGTTTTCTATGTGACGAGAAACAGCAATCCATACTTCAAATGATATAAGTGAAGCACATGAAGCATTCTATAAAGCCATACTCAAAAGATTTAAGTGAAGTGCAA
>NW_021228896.1:0-848 GCF_002162155.2 Triticum dicoccoides | reverse complement strand
TGCCCCCTTGCCTTGACTACGCAGCTCCCCGACCTCTCGCCTTGACTACGCAGCTCCCCGACCTCTCGCCGTTGCGGATTTTCCAGCCATGGAGAAAAGCACAAGGAGGAGGGTTCTCTGCCGCCCAGGTGGTGTTGGCGGCCATCGCCGGTGTTTCGCTGGTGTAGCTGTGGTGTCGGGTGGCTGGAGCAGGACAACAAGGGGAGAAACAGATAAGGACGAAGGAGAAAAATGAGTGGTTCAGAGTTGTTCCTGTGTTTGGGAAAAAAATTATATGAGACCAGGTCTCATAAGCCATCACGTGAGACCCGCTTTAATGGATGACATGTGACATTTCACAATCTCAAAGCAGCTACTCCGAGTTCGTCCATTAATTTTCATTCCGGACTGTTATTCCCGGTTGCAATTCCTACGTATGCTTGAACATGTACGTACACAAAGATTTAGGATTTGGTTGTTCGCTCTCGTACGTTCATGACGGCCAAGCCAACCTCGTCGCCGGCGGCCGCTCGGAATGACGCATTAACGACTTGTCGTCCGTTGCCGCGTCGAATGATCTCGTCACCGGCATCCGCACGAGATGAACCAGTGGCGGCTTCTTGTCAATGGCCGTGCTGGAAGACCTCACCACTGGTGTTGCTGGCTGGGCGGACTCCTCGTCGACGGCGGCTACACTGAAAGACGACTCCTAGTCGACGGCGGCTACGTTGCAGCTTATTAGATCCACAGACTTGTGTACAGGTTGCATATGACTTCCTATGCTTGAGCAGGCTTGTGAGACAAGTGGTACAACTTATTAGATCAACAAGTTTGTGTACACATTGCATATTCTCATACTTATGTACAGG